>NC_138770.1:82576682-82724182 GCF_965119305.1 Pelophylax lessonae | reverse complement strand
GAAGCGTGGCTTTCTTTGGAGGATGCGGGCATTGATCCCGCTACCTCTCGAATGCAAATCGAGCGCTCTACCATTTGAGCTAATCCCCCATTGCTGGAGGCTCTTATTTGTGTTATGGCTGATCCCTGCTCTCTCATGTGCTATGCGCAATAAATGCAGGTTTCAAAAACAGTCACACCGACTGACCAATAAACCCCTAGTGCTTTGACGCATTCCACCAGACTTGAAATTTGGGCTGTGAGCTACCCGAGGGGCTCTAAACACAAAGAGGACGTAATGCATTGGCCGGGAATCGAACCCGGGCCTCCCGCGTGGCAGGCGAGAATTCTACCACTGAACCACCAATGCTCCACACGCACGCAACTGCTGTCAACCTCGCTCAGCCGGGCCTAGGAGAGTCCAGCTTTCGTCCACCGTTACCATCTCTGTGAAGGCATTCGCATGTGGGTCAAGTTCACCCAAAGATGCTCCTCCTCTCGAAAGCCAATTAAATCCTGGTTTTATGGAAAACTTTCCAACAGCAGGAGCAGAGTGGCGCAGCGGAAGCGTGCTGGGCCCATAACCTAGAGGTCGATGGATCGAAACCATCCTCTGCTAAGTTGTATTTTCTTATGCCAATCGATATTTGCTTGCTTGAGCAAAGGGCTTTCTTTCACACACAAAGACGAGTTGAACCTGATTCTGGTGATAAAACGAGCTAAAAAACACTCAGCAAAAGGATGGCCCTTGCGCCAAGGGAGTCTTGTCTCTTGGCCATGGAAGCCTGGCTGTGCTTTCTTTAATGGACGGCTTTTGTCCAATACTGCCTGCGTAACTTTGGGCATGCCAAGCCACGGCCTTATGCTTTGCGGTAGTCCTTAAGTATCAAGGTATCGGCTGAAGCCACAGCTAGCCAAAAGTGTCAACGCCTTGGAGCATGTTATGAGGATGACTCTGGCTTCCCATGTTGACTAGAGACACGAGGGGTTGGCAATGCTCACTGCGCTCGGTTCCAAGCCTCCACAACAAAATCAAAAGCAAGGCGCTTCCGGGAAGCGTGGCTTTCTTTGGAGGATGCGGGCATTGATCCCGCTACCTCTCGCATGCTAAGCGAGCGCTCTACCACTTGAGCTAATCCCCCTTTGCTGGAGGCACTTATTTGTGTTATGGCTGATCCCTGCTCTCTCATGTGCTATGGGCAATAAATGCAGGTTTCAAAAACTAGAGACAGGAGGGGTTGGCAATGCTCAATGCTCACTGCGCTCGGTTCCGAGCCTCCACAACAAAATCAAAAGCAAGGCGCTTGCGGGAAGCGTGGCTTTCTTTGGAGGATGCGGGCATTGATCCCGCTACCTCTCGAATGCAAATCGAGCGCTCTACCATTTGAGCTAATCCCCCTTTGCTGGAGGCTCTTATTTGTGTTATGGCTGATCCCTGCTCTCTCATGTGCTATGCGCAATAAATGCAGGTTTCAAAAACAGTCACACCGACTGACCAATAAACCCCTAGTGCTTTGACGCATTCCACCAGACTTGAAATGTGGGCAGTGAGCTACCCGAGGGGCTCTAAACACAAAGAGGACGTAATTGCATTGGCCGGGAATCGAACCCGGGCCTCCCGCGTGGCAGGCGAGAATTCTACCACTGAACCACCAATGCTCCACACGCACGCAACTGCTGTCAACCTCGCTCAGCCGGGCCTAGGAGAGTCCAGCTTTCGTCCACCGTTACCATCTCTGTGAAGGCATTCGCATGTGGGTCAAGTTCACCCAAAGATGCTCCTCCTCTCGAAAGCCAATTAAATCCTGGTTTTATGGAAAACTTTCCAACAGCAGGAGCAGAGTGGCGCAGCGGAAGCGTGCTGGGCCCATAACCCAGAGGTCGATGGATCGAAACCATCCTCTGCTAAGTTGTATTTTCTTATGCCAATCGATATTTGCTTGCTTGAGCAAAGGGCTTTCTTTCACACACAAAGACGAGTTGAACCTGATTCTGGTGATAAAACGAGCTAAAAAACACTCAGCAAAAGGATGGCCCTTGCGCCAAGGGAGTCTTGTCTCTTGGCCATGGAAGCCTGGCTGTGCTTTCTTTAATGGACGGCTTTTGTCCAATACTGCCTGCGTAACTTTGGGCATGCCAAGCCACGGCCTTATGCTTTGCGGTAGTCCTTAAGTATCAAGGTATCGGCTGAAGCCACAGCTAGCCAAAAGTGTCAACGCCTTGGAGCATGTTATGAGGATGACTCTGGCTTCCCATGTTGACTAGAGACACGAGGGGTTGGCAATGCTCACTGCGCTCGGTTCCAAGCCTCCACAACAAAATCAAAAGCAAGGCGCTTCCGGGAAGCGTGGCTTTCTTTGGAGGATGCGGGCATTGATCCCGCTACCTCTCGCATGCTAAGCGAGCGCTCTACCACTTGAGCTAATCCCCCTTTGCTGGAGGCTCTTATTTGTGTTATGGCTGATCCCTGCTCTCTCATGTGCTATGGGCAATAAATGCAGGTTTCAAAAACTAGAGACAGGAGGGGTTGGCAATGCTCAATGCTCACTGCGCTCGGTTCTGAGCCTCCACAACAAAATCAAAAGCAAGGCGCTTGCGGGAAGCGTGGCTTTCTTTGGAGGATGCGGGCATTGATCCCGCTACCTCTCAAATGCAAATCGAGCGCTCTACCATTTGAGCTAATCCCCCATTGCTGGAGGCTCTTATTTGTGTTATGGCTGATCCCTGCTCTCTCATGTGCTATGCGCAATAAATGCAGGTTTCAAAAACAGTCACACCGACTGACCAATAAACCCCTAGTGCTTTGACGCATTCCACCAGACTTGAAATGTGGGCAGTGAGCTACCCGAGGGGCTCTAAACACAAAGAGGACGTAATTGCATTGGCCGGGAATCGAACCCGGGCCTCCCGCGTGGCAGGCGAGAATTCTACCACTGAACCACCAATGCTCCACACGCACGCAACTGCTGTCAACCTTGCTCAGCCGGGCCTAGGAGAGTCCAGCTTTCGTCCACCGTTACCATCTCTGTGAAGGCATTCGCATGTGGGTCAAGTTCACCCAAAGATGCTCCTCCTCTCGAAAGCCAATTAAATCCTGGTTTTATGGAAAACTTTCCAACAGCAGGAGCAGAGTGGCGCAGCGGAAGCGTGCTGCGCCCATAACCCAGAGGTCGATGGATCGAAACCATCCTCTGCTAAGTTGTATTTTCTTATGCCAATCGATATTTGCTTGCTTGAGCAAAGGGCTTTCTTTCACACACAAAGACGAGTTGAACCTGATTCTGGTGATAAAACGAGCTAAAAAACACTCAGCAAAAGGATGGCCCTTGCGCCAAGGGAGTCTTGTCTCTTGGCCATGGAAGCCTGGCTGTGCTTTCTTTAATGGACGGCTTTTGTCCAATACTGCCTGCGTAACTTTGGGCATGCCAAGCCACGGCCTTATGCTTTGCGGTAGTCCTTAAGTATCAAGGTATCGGCTGAAGCCACAGCTAGCCAAAAGTGTCAACGCCTTGGAGCATGTTATGAGGATGACTCTGGCTTCCCATGTTGACTAGAGACACGAGGGGTTGGCAATGCTCACTGCGCTCGGTTCCAAGCCTCCACAACAAAATCAAAAGCAAGGCGCTTCCGGGAAGCGTGGCTTTCTTTGGAGGATGCGGGCATTGATCCCGCTACCTCTCGCATGCTAAGCGAGCGCTCTACCACTTGAGCTAATCCCCCTTTGCTGGAGGCTCTTATTTGTGTTATGGCTGATCCCTGCTCTCTCATGTGCTATGGGCAATAAATGCAGGTTTCAAAAACTAGAGACAGGAGGGGTTGGCAATGCTCAATGCTCACTGCGCTCGGTTCCGAGCCTCCACAACAAAATCAAAAGCAAGGCGCTTGCGGGAAGCGTGGCTTTCTTTGGAGGATGCGGGCATTGATCCCGCTACCTCTCGAATGCAAATCGAGCGCTCTACCATTTGAGCTAATCCCCCTTTGCTGCAGGCTCTTATTTGTGTTATGACTGATCCCTGCTCTCTCATGTGCTATGCGCAATAAATGCAGGTTTCAAAAACAGTCACACCGACTGACCAATAAACCCCTAGTGCTTTGACGCATTCCACCAGACTTGAAATGTGGGCAGTGAGCTACCCGAGGGGCTCTAAACACAAAGAGGACGTAATTGCATTGGCCGGGAATCGAACCCGGGCCTCCCGCGTGGCAGGCGAGAATTCTACCACTGAACCACCAATGCTCCACACGCACGCAACTGCTGTCAACCTCGCTCAGCCGGGCCTAGGAGAGTCCAGCTTTCGTCCACCGTTAACATCTCTGTGAAGGCATTCGCATGTGGGTCAAGTTCACCCAAAGATGCTCCTCCTCTCGAAAGCCAATTAAATCCTGGTTTTATGGAAAACTTTACAACAGCAGGAGCAGAGTGGCGCAGCGGAAGCGTGCTGGGCCCATAACCCAGAGGTCGATGGATCGAAACCATCCTCTGCTAAGTTGTATTTTCTTATGCCAATCGATATTTGCTTGCTTGAGCAAAGGGCTTTCTTTCACACACAAAGACGAGTTGAACCTGATTCTGGTGATAAAACGAGCTAAAAAACACTCAGCAAAAGGATGGCCCTTGCGCCAAGGGAGTCTTGTCTCTTGGCCATGGAAGCCTGGCTGTGCTTTCTTTAATGGACGGCTTTTGTCCAATACTGCCTGCGTAACTTTGGGCATGCCAAGCCACGGCCTTATGCTTTGCGGTAGTCCTTAAGTATCAAGGTATCGGCTGAAGCCACAGCTAGCCAAAAGTGTCAACGCCTTGGAGCATGTTATGAGGATGACTCTGGCTTCCCATGTTGACTAGAGACACGAGGGGTTGGCAATGCTCACTGCGCTCGGTTCCAAGCCTCCACAACAAAATCAAAAGCAAGGCGCTTCCGGGAAGCGTGGCTTTCTTTGGAGGATGCGGGCATTGATCCCGCTACCTCTCGCATGCTAAGCGAGCGCTCTACCACTTGAGCTAATCCCCCTTTGCTGGAGGCTCTTATTTGTGTTATGGCTGATCCCTGCTCTCTCATGTGCTATGGGCAATAAATGCAGGTTTCAAAACTAGAGACAGGAGGGGTTGGCAATGCTCAATGCTCACTGCGCTCGGTTCCAAGCCTCCACAACAAAACCAAAAGCAAGGCGCTTGCGGGAAGCGTGGCTTTCTTTGGAGGATGCGGGCATTGATCCCACTACCTCTCGCATGCTAAGCGAGCGCTCTACCACTTGAGCTAATCCCCCTTTGCTGGAGGCTCTTATTTGTGTTATGGCTGATCCCTGCTCTCTCATGTGCTATGGGCAATAAATGCAGGTTTCAAAAACTAGAGACAGGAGGGGTTGGCAATGCTCAATGCTCACTGCGCTCGGTTCCGAGCCTCCACAACAAAATCAAAAGCAAGGCGCTTGCGGGAAGCGTGGCTTTCTTTGGAGGATGCGGGCATTGATCCCGCTACCTCTCGAATGCAAATCGAGCGCTCTACCATTTGAGCTAATCCCCCTTTGCTGCAGGCTCTTATTTGTGTTATGACTGATCCCTGCTCTCTCATGTGCTATGCGCAATAAATGCAGGTTTCAAAAACAGTCACACCGACTGACCAATAAACCCCTAGTGCTTTGACGCATTCCACCAGACTTGAAATGTGGGCAGTGAGCTACCCGAGGGGCTCTAAACACAAAGAGGACGTAATTGCATTGGCCGGGAATCGAACCCGGGCCTCCCGCGTGGCAGGCGAGAATTCTACCACTGAACCACCAATGCTCCACACGCACGCAACTGCTGTCAACCTCGCTCAGCCGGGCCTAGGAGAGTCCAGCTTTCGTCCACCGTTAACATCTCTGTGAAGGCATTCGCATGTGGGTCAAGTTCACCCAAAGATGCTCCTCCTCTCGAAAGCCAATTAAATCCTGGTTTTATGGAAAACTTTACAACAGCAGGAGCAGAGTGGCGCAGCGGAAGCGTGCTGGGCCCATAACCCAGAGGTCGATGGATCGAAACCATCCTCTGCTAAGTTGTATTTTCTTATGCCAATCGATATTTGCTTGCTTGAGCAAAGGGCTTTCTTTCACACACAAAGACGAGTTGAACCTGATTCTGGTGATAAAACGAGCTAAAAAACACTCAGCAAAAGGATGGCCCTTGCGCCAAGGGAGTCTTGTCTCTTGGCCATGGAAGCCTGGCTGTGCTTTCTTTAATGGACGGCTTTTGTCCAATACTGCCTGCGTAACTTTGGGCATGCCAAGCCACGGCCTTATGCTTTGCGGTAGTCCTTAAGTATCAAGGTATCGGCTGAAGCCACAGCTAGCCAAAAGTGTCAACGCCTTGGAGCATGTTATGAGGATGACTCTGGCTTCCCATGTTGACTAGAGACACGAGGGGTTGGCAATGCTCACTGCGCTCGGTTCCAAGCCTCCACAACAAAATCAAAAGCAAGGCGCTTCCGGGAAGCGTGGCTTTCTTTGGAGGATGCGGGCATTGATCCCGCTACCTCTCGCATGCTAAGCGAGCGCTCTACCACTTGAGCTAATCCCCCTTTGCTGGAGGCTCTTATTTGTGTTATGGCTGATCCCTGCTCTCTCATGTGCTATGGGCAATAAATGCAGGTTTCAAAACTAGAGACAGGAGGGGTTGGCAATGCTCAATGCTCACTGCGCTCGGTTCCGAGCCTCCACAACAAAATCAAAAGCAAGGCGCTTGCGGGAAGCGTGGCTTTCTTTGGAGGATGCGGGCATTGATCCCGCTACCTCTCGAATGCAAATCGAGCGCTCTACCATTTGAGCTAATCCCCCATTGCTGGAGGCTCTTATTTGTGTTATGGCTGATCCCTGCTCTCTCATGTGCTATGCGCAATAAATGCAGGTTTCAAAAACAGTCACACCGACTGACCAATAAACCCCTAGTGCTTTGACGCATTCCACCAGACTTGAAATGTGGGCAGTGAGCTACCCGAGGGGCTCTAAACACAAAGAGGACGTAATTGCATTGGCCGGGAATCGAACCCGGGCCTCCCGCGTGGCAGGCGAGAATTCTACCACTGAACCACCAATGCTCCACACGCACGCAACTGCTGTCAACCTCGCTCAGCCGGGCCTAGGAGAGTCCAGCTTTCGTCCACCGTTACCATCTCTGTGAAGGCATTCGCATGTGGGTCAAGTTCACCCAAAGATGCTCCTCCTCTCGAAAGCCAATTAAATCCTGGTTTTATGGAAAACTTTCCAACAGCAGGAGCAGAGTGGCGCAGCGGAAGCGTGCTGGGCCCATAACCCAGAGGTCGATGGATCGAAACCATCCTCTGCTAAGTTGTATTTTCTTATGCCAATCGATATTTGCTTGCTTGAGCAAAGGGCTTTCTTTCACACACAAAGACGAGTTGAACCTGATTCTGGTGATAAAACGAGCTAAAAAACACTCAGCAAAAGGATGGCCCTTGTGCCAAGGGAGTCTTGTCTCTTGGCCATGGAAGCCTGGCTGTGCTTTCTTTAATGGACGGCTTTTGTCCAATACTGCCTGCGTAACTTTGGGCATGCCAAGCCACGGCCTTATGCTTTGCGGTAGTCCTTAAGTATCAAGGTATCGGCTGAAGCCACAGCTAGCCAAAAGTGTCAACGCCTTGGAGCATGTTATGAGGATGACTCTGGCTTCCCATGTTGACTAGAGACACGAGGGGTTGGCAATGCTCACTGCGCTCGGTTCCAAGCCTCCACAACAAAATCAAAAGCAAGGCGCTTCCGGGAAGCGTGGCTTTCTTTGGAGGATGCGGGCATTGATCCCGCTACCTCTCGCATGCTAAGCGAGCGCTCTACCACTTGAGCTAATCCCCCTTTGCTGGAGGCTCTTATTTGTGTTATGGCTGATCCCTGCTCTCTCATGTGCTATGGGCAATAAATGCAGGTTTCAAAAACTAGAGACCGGAGGGGTTGGCAATGCTCAATGCTCACTGCGCTCGGTTCCGAGCCTCCACAACAAAATCAAAAGCAAGGCGCTTGCGGGAAGCGTGGCTTTCTTTGGAGGATGCGGGCATTGATCCCGCTACCTCTCGAATGCAAATCGAGCGCTCTACCATTTGAGCTAATCCCCCTTTGCTGCAGGCTCTTATTTGTGTTATGGCTGATCCCTGCTCTCTCATGTGCTATGCGCAATAAATGCAGGTTTCAAAAACAGTCACACCGACTGACCAATAAACCCCTAGTGCTTTGACGCATTCCACCAGACTTGAAATGTGGGCAGTGAGCTACCCGAGGGGCTCTAAACACAAAGAGGACGTAATTGCATTGGCCGGGAATCGAACCCGGACCTCCCGCGTGGCAGGCGAGAATTCTACCACTGAACCACGAATGCTCCACACGCACGCAACTGCTGTCAACCTCGCTCAGCCGGGCCTAGGAGAGTCCAGCTTTCGTCCACCGTTACCATCTCTGTGAAGGCATTCGCATGTGGGTCAAGTTCACCCAAAGATGCTCCTCCTCTCGAAAGCCAATTAAATCCTGGTTTTATGGAAAACTTTCCAACAGCAGGAGCAGAGTGGCGCAGCGGAAGCGTGCTGGGCCCATAACCCAGAGGTCGATGGATCGAAACCATCCTCTGCTAAGTTGTATTTTCTTATGCCAATCGATATTTGCTTGCTTGAGCAAAGGGCTTTCTTTCACACACAAAGACGAGTTGAACCTGATTCTGGTGATAAAACAAGCTAAAAAACACTCAGCAAAAGGATGGCCCTTGCGCCAAGGGAGTCTTGTCTCTTGGCCATGGAAGCCTGGCTGTGCTTTCTTTAATGGACGGCTTTTGTCCAATACTGCCTGCGTAACTTTGGGCATGCCAAGCCACGGCCTTATGCTTTGCGGTAGTCCTTAAGTATCAAGGTATCGGCTGAAGCCACAGCTAGCCAAAAGTGTCAACGCCTTGGAGCATGTTATGAGGATGACTCTGGCTTCCCATGTTGACTAGAGACACGAGGGGTTGGCAATGCTCACTGCGCTCGGTTCCAAGCCTCCACAACAAAATCAAAAGCAAGGCGCTTCCGGGAAGCGTGGCTTTCTTTGGAGGATGCGGGCATTGATCCCGCTACCTCTCGCATGCTAAGCGAGCGCTCTACCACTTGAGCTAATCCCCCTTTGCTGGAGGCTCTTATTTGTGTTATGGCTGATCCCTGCTCTCTCATGTGCTATGGGCAATAAATGCAGGTTTCAAAAACTAGAGACAGGAGGGGTTGGCAATGCTCAATGCTCACTGCGCTCGGTTCCGAGCCTCCACAACAAAATCAAAAGCAAGGCGCTTGCGGGAAGCGTGGCTTTCTTTGGAGGATGCGGGCATTGATCCCGCTACCTCTCGAATGCAAATCGAGCGCTCTACCATTTGAGCTAATCCCCCTTTGCTGGAGGCTCTTATTTGTGTTATGGCTGATCCCTGCTCTCTCATGTGCTATGCGCAATAAATGCAGGTTTCAAAAACAGTCACACCGACTGACCAATAAACCCCTAGTGCTTTAACGCATTCCACCAGACTTGAAATGTGAGCAGTGAGCTACCCGAGGGGCTCTAAACACAAAGAGGACGTAATTGCATTGGCCGGGAATCGAACCCGGGCCTCCCGCGTGGCAGGCGAGAATTCTACCACTGAACCACCAATGCTCCACACGCACGCAACTGCTGTCAACCTCGCTCAGCCGGGCCTAGGAGAGTCCAGCTTTCGTCCACCGTTACCATCTCTGTGAAGGCATTCGCATGTGGGTCAAGTTCACCCAAAGATGCTCCTCCTCTCGAAAGCCAATTAAATCCTGGTTTTATGGAAAACTTTCCAACAGCAGGAGCAGAGTGGCGCAGCGGAAGCGTGCTGGGCCCATAACCCAGAGGTCGATGGATCGAAACCATCCTCTGCTAAGTTGTATTTTCTTATGCCAATCGATATTTGCTTGCTTGAGCAAAGGGCTTTCTTTCACACACAAAGACGAGTTGAACCTGATTCTGGTGATAAAACGAGCTAAAAAACACTCAGCAAAAGGATGGCCCTTGCGCCAAGGGAGTCTTGTCTCTTGGCCATGGAAGCCTGGCTGTGCTTTCTTTAATGGACGGCTTTTGTCCAATACTGCCTGCGTAACTTTGGGCATGCCAAGCCACGGCCTTATGCTTTGCGGTAGTCCTTAAGTATCAAGGTATCGGCTGAAGCCACAGCTAGCCAAAAGTGTCAACGCCTTGGAGCATGTTATGAGGATGACTCTGGCTTCCCATGTTGACTAGAGACACGAGGGGTTGGCAATGCTCACTGCGCTCGGTTCCAAGCCTCCACAACAAAATCAAAAGCAAGGCGCTTCCGGGAAGCGTGGCTTTCTTTGGAGGATGCGGGCATTGATCCCGCTACCTCTCGCATGCTAAGCGAGCGCTCTACCACTTGAGCTAATCCCCCTTTGCTGGAGGCTCTTATTTGTGTTATGGCTGATCCCTGCTCTCTCATGTGCTATGGGCAATAAATGCAGGTTTCAAAAACTAGAGACAGGAGGGGTTGGCAATGCTCAATGCTCACTGCGCTCGGTTCCGAGCCTCCACAACAAAATCAAAAGCAAGGCGCTTGCGGGAAGCGTGGCTTTCTTTGGAGGATGCGGGCATTGATCCCGCTGCCTCTCGAATGCAAATCGAGCGCTCTACCATTTGAGCTAATCCCCCTTTGCTGCAGGCTCTTATTTGTGTTATGGCTGATCCCTGCTCTCTCATGTGCTATGCGCAATAAATGCAGGTTTCAAAAACAGTCACACCGACTGACCAATAAACCCCTAGTGCTTTGACGCATTCCACCAGACTTGAAATGTGGGCAGTGAGCTACCCGAGGGGCTCTAAACACAAAGAGGACGTAATTGCATTGGCCGGGAATCGAACCCGGGCCTCCCGCGTGGCAGGCGAGAATTCTACCACTGAACCACCAATGCTCCACACGCACGCAACTGCTGTCAACCTCGCTCAGCCGGGCCTAGGAGAGTCCAGCTTTCGTCCACCGTTACCATCTCTGTGAAGGCATTCGCATGTGGGTCAAGTTCACCCAAAGATGCTCCTCCTCTCGAAAGCCAATTAAATCCTGGTTTTATGGAAAACTTTCCAACAGCAGGAGCAGAGTGGCGCAGCGGAAGCGTGCTGGGCCCATAACCCAGAGGTCGATGGATCGAAACCATCCTCTGCTAAGTTGTATTTTCTTATGCCAATCGATATTTGCTTGCTTGAGCAAAGGGCTTTCTTTCACACACAAAGACGAGTTGAACCTGATTCTGGTGATAAAACGAGCTAAAAAACACTCAGCAAAAGGATGGCCCTTGCGCCAAGGGAGTCTTGTCTCTTGGCCATGGAAGCCTGGCTGTGCTTTCTTTAATGGACGGCTTTTGTCCAATACTGCCTGCGTAACTTTGGGCATGCCAAGCCACGGCCTTATGCTTTGCGGTAGTCCTTAAGTATCAAGGTATCGGCTGAAGCCACAGCTAGCCAAAAGTGTCAACGCCTTGGAGCATGTTATGAGGATGACTCTGGCTTCCCATGTTGACTAGAGACACGAGGGGTTGGCAATGCTCACTGCGCTCGGTTCCAAGCCTCCACAACAAAATCAAAAGCAAGGCGCTTCCGGGAAGCGTGGCTTTCTTTGGAGGATGCGGGCATTGATCCCGCTACCTCTCGCATGCTAAGCGAGCGCTCTACCACTTGAGCTAATCCCCCTTTGCTGGAGGCTCTTATTTGTGTTATGGCTGATCCCTGCTCTCTCATGTGCTATGGGCAATAAATGCAGGTTTCAAAAACTAGAGACAGGAGGGGTTGGCAATGCTTAATGCTCACTGCGCTCGGTTCCGAGCCTCCACAACAAAATCAAAAGCAAGGCGCTTGCGGGAAGCGTGGCTTTCTTTGGAGGATGCGGGCATTGATCCCGCTACCTCTCGAATGCAAATCGGGCGCTCTACCATTTGAGCTAATCCCCCATTGCTGGAGGCTCTTATTTGTGTTATGGCTGATCCCTGCTCTCTCATGTGCTATGCGCAATAAATGCAGGTTTCAAAAACAGTCACACCGACTGACCAATAAACCCCTAGTGCTTTGACGCATTCCACCAGACTTGAAATGTGGGCAGTGAGCTACCCGAGGGGCTCTAAACACAAAGAGGACGTAATTGCATTGGCCGGGAATCGAACCCGGGCCTCCCGCGTGGCAGGCGAGAATTCTACCACTGAACCACCAATGCTCCACACGCACACAACTGCTGTCAACCTCGCTCAGCCGGGCCTAGGAGAGTCCAGCTTTCGTCCACCGTTACCATCTCTGTGAAGGCATTCGCATGTGGGTCAAGTTCACCCAAAGATGCTCCTCCTCTCGAAAGCCAATTAAATCCTGGTTTTATGGAAAACTTTCCAACAGCAGGAGCAGAGTGGCGCAGCGGAAGCGTGCTGGGCCCATAACCCAGAGGTCGATGGATCGAAACCATCCTCTGCTAAGTTGTATTTTCTTATGCCAATCGATATTTGCTTGCTTGAGCAAAGGGCTTTCTTTCACACACAAAGACGAGTTGAACCTGATTCTGGTGATAAAACGAGCTAAAAAACACTCAGCAAAAGGATGGCCCTTGCGCCAAGGGAGTCTTGTCTCTTGGCCATGGAAGCCTGGCTGTGCTTTCTTTAATGGACGGCTTTTGTCCAATACTGCCTGCGTAACTTTGGGCATGCCAAGCCACGGCCTTATGCTTTGCGGTAGTCCTTAAGTATCAAGGTATCGGCTGAAGCCACAGCTAGCCAAAAGTGTCAACGCCTTGGAGCATGTTATGAGGATGACTCTGGCTTCCCATGTTGACTAGAGACACGAGGGGTTGGCAATGCTCACTGCGCTCGGTTCCAAGCCTCCACAACAAAATCAAAAGCAAGGCGCTTCCGGGAAGCGTGGCTTTCTTTGGAGGATGCGGGCATTGATCCCGCTACCTCTCGCATGCTAAGCGAGCGCTCTACCACTTGAGCTAATCCCCCTTTGCTGGAGTCTCTTATTTGTGTTATGGCTGATCCCTGCTCTCTCATGTGCTATGGGCAATAAATGCAGGTTTCAAAAACTAGAGACAGGAGGGGTTGGCAATGCTCAATGCTCACTGCGCTCGGTTCCGAGCCTCCACAACAAAATCAAAAGCAAGGCGCTTGCGGGAAGCGTGGCTTTCTTTGGAGGATGTGGGCATTGATCCCGCTACCTCTCGAATGCAAATCGAGCGCTCTACCATTTGAGCTAATCCCCCATTGCTGGAGGCTCTTATTTGTGTTATGGCTGATCCCTGCTCTCTCATGTGCTATGCGCAATAAATGCAGGTTTCAAAAACAGTCACACCGACTGACCAATAAACCCCTAGTGCTTTGACGCATTCCACCAGACTTGAAATGTGGGCAGTGAGCTACCCGAGGGGCTCTAAACACAAAGAGGACGTAATTGCATTGGCCGGGAATCGAACCCGGGCCTCCCGCGTGGCAGGCGAGAATTCTACCACTGAACCACAAATGCTCCACACGCACGCAACTGCTGTCAACCTCGCTCAGCCGGGCCTAGGAGAGTCCAGCTTTTGTCCACCGTTACCATCTCTGTGAAGGCATTCGCATGTGGGTCAAGTTCACCCAAAGATGCTCCTCCTCTCGAAAGCCAATTAAATCCTGGTTTTATGGAAAACTTTCCAACAGCAGGAGCAGAGTGGCGCAGCGGAAGCGTGCTGGGCCCATAACCCAGAGGTCGATGGATCGAAACCATCCTCTGCTAAGTTGTATTTTCTTATGCCAATCGATATTTGCTTGCTTGAGCAAAGGGCTTTCTTTCACACACAAAGACGAGTTGAACCTGATTCTGGTGATAAAACGAGCTAAAAAACACTCAGCAAAAGGATGGCCCTTGCGCCAAGGGAGTCTTGTCTCTTGGCCATGGAAGCCTGGCTGTGCTTTCTTTAATGGACGGCTTTTGTCCAATACTGCCTGCGTAACTTTGGGCATGCCAAGCCACGGCCTTATGCTTTGCGGTAGTCCTTAAGTATCAAGGTATCGGCTGAAGCCACAGCTAGCCAAAAGTGTCAACGCCTTGGAGCATGTTATGAGGATGACTCTGGCTTCCCATGTTGACTAGAGACACGAGGGGTTGGCAATGCTCACTGCGCTCGGTTCCAAGCCTCCACAACAAAATCAAAAGCAAGGCGCTTCCGGGAAGCGTGGCTTTCTTTGGAGGATGCGGGCATTGAGCCCGCTACCTCTCACATGCTAAGCGAGCGCTCTACCACTTGAGCTAATCCCCCTTTGCTGGAGGCTCTTATTTGTGTTATGGCTGATCCCTGCTCTCTCATGTGCTATGGGCAATAAATGCAGGTTTCAAAAACTAGAGACAGGAGGGGTTGGCAATGCTCAATGCTCACTGCGCTCGGTTCCGAGCCTCCACAACAAATTCAAAAGCAAGGCGCTTGCGGGAAGCGTGGCTTTCTTTGGAGGATGCGGGCATTGATCCCGCTACCTCTCGAATGCAAATCGAGCGCTCTACCATTTGAGCTAATCCCCCATTGCTGGAGGCTCTTATTTGTGTTATGGCTGATCCCTGCTCTCTCATGTGCTATGCGCAATAAATGCAGGTTTCAAAAACAGTCACACCGACTGACCAATAAACCCCTAGTGCTTTGACGCATTCCACCAGACTTGAAATGTGGGCAGTGAGCTACCCGAGGGGCTCTAAACACAAAGAGGACGTAATTGCATTGGCCGGGAATCGAACCCGGGCCTCCCACGTGGCAGGCGAGAATTCTACCACTGAACCACCAATGCTCCACACGCACGCAACTGCTGTCAACCTCGCTCAGCCGGGCCTAGGAGAGTCCAGCTTTCGTCCACCGTTACCATCTCTGTGAAGGCATTCGCATGTGGGTCAAGTTCACCCAAAGATGCTCCTCCTCTCGAAAGCCAATTAAATCCTGGTTTTATGGAAAACTTTCCAACAGCAGGAGCAGAGTGGCGCAGCGGAAGCGTGCTGGGCCCATAACCCAGAGGTCGATGGATCGAAACCATCCTCTGCTAAGTTGTATTTTCTTATGCCAATACGATATTTGCTTGCTTGAGCAAAGGGCTTTCTTTCACACACAAAGACGAGTTGAACCTGATTCTGGTGATAAAACGAGCTAAAAAACACTCAGCAAAAGGATGGCCCTTGCGCCAAGGGAGTCTTGTCTCTTGGCCATGGAAGCCTGGCTGTGCTTTCTTTAATGGACGGCTTTTGTCCAATACTGCCTGCGTAACTTTGGGCATGCCAAGCCACGGCCTTATGCTTTGCGGTAGTCCTTAAGTATCAATGTATCGGCTGAAGCCACAGCTAGCCAAAAGTGTCAACGCCTTGGAGCATGTTATGAGGATGACTCTGGCTTCCCATGTTGACTAGAGACACGAGGGGTTGGCAATGCTCACTGCGCTCGGTTCCAAGCCTCCACAACAAAATCAAAAGCAAGGCGCTTCCGGGAAGCGTGGCTTTCTTTGGAGGATGCGGGCATTGATCCCGCTACCTCTCGCATGCTAAGCGAGCGCTCTACCACTTGAACTAATCCCCCTTTGCTGGAGGCTCTTATTTGTGTTATGGCTGATCCCTGCTCTCTCATGTGCTATGGGCAATAAATGCAGGTTTCAAAAACTAGAGACAGGAGGGGTTGGCAATGCTCAATGCTCACTGCGCTCGGTTCCGAGCCTCCACAACAAAATCAAAAGCAAGGCGCTTGCGGGAAGCGTGGCTTTCTTTGGAGGATGCGGGCATTGATCCCGCTACCTCTCGAAAGCAAATCGAGCGCTCTACCATTTGAGCTAATCCCCCATTGCTGGAGGCTCTTATTTGTGTTATGGCTGATCCCTGCTCTCTCATGTGCTATGCGCAATAAATGCAGGTTTCAAAAACAGTCACACCGACTGACCAATAAACCCCTAGTGCTTTGACGCATTCCACCAGACTTGAAATGTGGGCAGTGAGCTACCCGAGGGGCTCTAAACACAAAGAGGACGTAATTGCATTAGCCGGGAATCGAACCCGGGCCTCCCGCGTGGCAGGCGAGAATTCTACCACTGAACCACCAATGCTCCACACGCACACAACTGCTGTCAACCTCGCTCAGCCGGGCCTAGGAGAGTCCAGCTTTCGTCCACCGTTACCATCTCTGTGAAGGCATTCGCATGTGGGTCAAGTTCACCCAAAGATGCTCCTCCTCTCGAAAGCCAATTAAATCCTGGTTTTATGGAAAACTTTCCAACAGCAGGAGCAGAATGGCGCAGCGGAAGCGTGCTGGGCCCATAACCCAGAGGTCGATGGATCGAAACCATCCTCTGCTAAGTTGTATTTTCTTATGCCAATCGATATTTGCTTGCTTGAGCAAAGGGCTTTCTTTCACACACAAAGACGAGTTGAACCTGATTCTGGTGATAAAACGACCTAAAAAACACTCAGCAAAAGGATGGCCCTTGCGCCAAGGGAGTCTTGTCTCTTGGCCATGGAAGCCTGGCTGTGCTTTCTTTAATGGACGGCTTTTGTCCAATACTGCCTGCGTAACTTTGGGCATGCCAAGCCACGGCCTTATGCTTTGCGGTAGTCCTTAAGTATCAAGGTATCGGCTGAAGCCACAGCTAGCCAAAAGTGTCAACGCCTTGGAGCATGTTATGAGGATGACTCTGGCTTCCCATGTTGACTAGAGACACGAGGGGTTGGCAATGCTCACTGCGCTCGGTTCCAAGCCTCCACAACAAAATCAAAAGCAAGGCGCTTCCGGGAAGCGTGGCTTTCTTTGGAGGATGCGGGCATTGATCCCGCTACCTCTCGAATGCAAATCGAGCGCTCTACCATTTGAGCTAATCCCCCATTGCTGGAGGCTCTTATTTGTGTTATGGCTGATCCCTGCTCTCTCATGTGCTATGCGCAATAAATGCAGGTTTCAAAAACAGTCACACCGACTGACCAATAAACCCCTAGTGCTTTGACGCATTCCACCAGACTTGAAATGTGGGCAGTGAGCTACCCGAGGGGCTCTAAACACAAAGAGGACGTAATTGCATTGGCCGGGAATCGAACCCGGGCCTCCCGCGTGGCAGGCGAGAATTCTACCACTGAACCACCAATGCTCCACACGCACGCAACTGCTGTCAACCTCGCTCAGCCGGGCCTAGGAGAGTCCAGCTTTCGTCCACCGTTACCATCTCTGTGAAGGCATTCGCATGTGGGTCAAGTTCACCCAAAGATGCTCCTCCTCTCGAAAGCCAATTAAATCCTGGTTTTATGGAAAACTTTCCAACAGCAGGAGCAGAGTGGCGCAGCGGAAGCGTGCTGGGCCCATAACCCAGAGGTCGATGGATCGAAACCATTCTCTGCTAAGTTGTATTTTCTTATGCCAATCGATATTTGCTTGCTTGAGCAAAGGGCTTTCTTTCACACACAAAGACGAGTTGAACCTGATTCTGGTGATAAAACGAGCTAAAAAACACTCAGCAAAAGGATGGCCCTTGCGCCAAGGGAGTCTTGTCTCTTGGCCATGGAAGCCTGGCTGTGCTTTCTTTAATGGACGGCTTTTGTCCAATACTGCCTGCGTAACTTTGGGCATGCCAAGCCACGGCCTTATGCTTTGCGGTAGTCCTTAAGTATCAAGGTATCGGCTGAAGCCACAGCTAGCCAAAAGTGTCAACGCCTTGGAGCATGTTATGAGGATGACTCTGGCTTCCCATGTTGACTAGAGACACGAGGGGTTGGCAATGCTCACTGCGCTCGGTTCCAAGCCTCCACAACAAAATCAAAAGCAAGGCGCTTCCGGGAAGCGTGGCTTTCTTTGGAGGATGCGGGCATTGAGCCCGCTACCTCTCACACGCTAAGCGAGCGCTCTACCACTTGAGCTAATACCCCTTTGCTGGAGGCTCTTATTTGTGTTATGGCTGATCGCTGCTCTCTCATGTGCTATGGGCAATAAATGCAGGTTTCAAAAACTAGAGACAGGAGGGGTTGGCAATGCTCAATGCTCACTGCGCTCGGTTCCGAGCCTCCACAACAAAATCAAAAGCAAGGCGCTTGCGGGAAGCGTGGCTTTCTTTGGAGGATGCGGGCATTGATCCCGCTACCTCTCGAATGCAAATCGAGCGCTCTACCATTTGAGCTAATCCCCCATTGCTGGAGGCTCTTATTTGTGTTATGGCTGATCCCTGCTCTCTCATGTGCTATGCGCAATAAATGCAGGTTTCAAAAACAGTCACACCGACTGACCAATAAACCCCTAGTGCTTTGACGCATTCCACCAGACTTGAAATGTGGGCAGTGAGCTACCCGAGGGGCTCTAAACACAAAGAGGACGTAATTGCATTGGCCGGGAATCGAACCCGGGCCTCCCACGTGGCAGGCGAGAATTCTACCACTGAACCACCAATGCTCCACACGCACGCAACTGCTGTCAACCTCGCTCAGCCGGGCCTAGGAGAGTCCAGCTTTCGTCCACCGTTACCATCTCTGTGAAGGCATTCGCATGTGGGTCAAGTTCACCCAAAGATGCTCCTCCTCTCGAAAGCCAATTAAATCCTGGTTTTATGGAAAACTTTCCAACAGCTGGAGCAGAGTGGCGCAGCGGAAGTGTGCTGGGCCCATAACCCAGAGGTCGATGGATCGAAACCATCCTCTGCTAAGTTGTATTCTCTTATGCCAATCGATATTTGCTTGCTTGAGCAAAGGGCTTTCTTTCACACACAAAGACCAGTTGAACCTGATTCTGGTGATAAAACGAGCTAAAAAACACTCAGCAAAAGGATGGCCCTTGCGCCAAGGGAGTCTTGTCTCTTGGCCATGGAAGCCAACCTCTCGCATGCTAAGCGAGCGCTCTACCACTTGAGCTAATCCCCCTTTTGCTGGAGGCTCTTATTTGTGTTATGGCTGATCCCTGCTCTCTCATGTGCTATGGGCAATAAATGCAGGTTTCAAAAACTAGAGACAGGAGGGGTTGGCAATGCTCAATGCTCACTGCGCTCGGTTCCGAGCCTCCACAACAAAATCAAAAGCAAGGCGCTTGCGGGAAGCGTGGCTTTCTTTGGAGGATGCGGGCATTGATCCCGCTACCTCTCGAATGCAAATCGAGCGCTCTACCATTTGAGCTAATCCCCCTTTGCTGCAGGCTCTTATTTGTGTTATGGCTGATCCCTGCTCTCTCATGTGCTATGCGCAAAAAAAAGGTTTCAAAAACAGTCACACCGACTGACCAATAAACCCCTAGTGCTTTGACGCATTCCACCAGACTTGAAATGTGGGCAGTGAGCTACCCGAGGGGCTCTAAACACAAAGAGGACGTAATTGCATTGGCCGGGAATCGAACCCGGGCCTCCCGCGTGGCAGGCGAGAATTCTACCACTGAACCACCAATGCTCCACACGCACGCAACTGCTGTCAACCTCGCTCAGCCGGGCTCAGCCGGGCTCAGCCGGGCCTAGGAGAGTCCAGCTTTCGTCCACCGTTACCATCTCTGTGAAGGCATTCGCATGTGGGTCAAGTTCACCCAAAGATGCTCCTCCTCTCGAAAGCCAATTAAATCCTGGTTTTATGGAAAACTTTCCAACAGCTGGAGCAGAGTGGCGCAGCGGAAGCGTGCTGGGCCCATAACCCAGAGGTCGATGGATCGAAACCATCCTCTGCTAAGTTGTATTTTCTTATGCCAATCGATATTTGCTTGCTTGAGCAAAGGGCTTTCTTTCACACACAAAGACGAGTTGAACCTGATTCTGGTGATAAAACGAGCTAAAAAACACTCAGCAAAAGGATGGTCCTTGCGCCAAGGGAGTCTTGTCTCTTGGCCATGGAAGCCTGGCTGTGCTTTCTTTAATGGACGGCTTTTGTCCAATACTGCCTGCGTAACTTTGGGCATGCCAAGCCACGGCCTTATGCTTTGCGGTAGTCCTTAAGTATCAAGGTATCGGCTGAAGCCACAGCTAGCCAAAAGTGTCAACGCCTTGGAGCATGTTATGAGGATGACTCTGGCTTCCCATGTTGACTAGAGACACGAGGGGTTGGCAATGCTCACTGCGCTCGGTTCCAAGCCTCCACAACAAAATCAAAAGCAAGGCGCTTCCGGGAAGCGTGGCTTTCTTTGGAGGATGCGGGCATTGATCCCGCTACCTCTCGCATGCTAAGCGAGCGCTCTACCACTTGAGCTAATCCCCCTTTGCTGGAGGCTCTTATTTGTGTTATGGCTGATCCCTGCTCTCTCATGTGCTATGGGCAATAAATGCAGGTTTCAAAAACTAGAGACAGGAGGGGTTGGCAATGCTCAATGCTCACTGCGCTCGGTTCCGAGCCTCCACAACAAAATCAAAAGCAAGGCGCTTGCGGGAAGCGTGGCTTTCTTTGGAGGATGCGGGCATTGATCCCGCTACCTCTCGAATGCAAAACGAGCGCTCTACCATTTGAGCTAATCCCCCATTGCTGGAGGCTCTTATTTGTGTTATGGCTGATCCCTGCTCTCTCATGTGCTATGCGCAATAAATGCAGGTTTCAAAAACAGTCACACCGACTGACCAATAAACCCCTAGTGCTTTGACGCATTCCACCAGACTTGAAATGTGGGCAGTGAGCTACCCGAGGGGCTCTAAACACAAAGAGGACGTAATTGCATTGGCCGGGAATCGAACCCGGGCCTCCCGCGTGGCAGGGGAGAATTCTACCACTGAACCACCAATGCTCCACACGCACGCAACTGCTGCCAACCTCGCTCAGCCGGGCCTAGGAGAGTCCAGCTTTCGTCCACCGTTACCATCTCTGTGAAGGCATTCGCATGTGGGTCAAGTTCACCCAAAGATGCTCCTCCTCTCGAAAGCCAATTAAATCCTGGTTTTATGGAAAGCTTTCCAACAGCAGGAGCAGAGTGGCGCAGCGGAAGCGTGCTGGGCCCATAACCCAGAGGTCGATGGATCGAAACCATCCTCTGCTAAGTTGTATTTTCTTATGCCAATCGATATTTGCTTGCTTGAGCAAAGGGCTTTCTTTCACACACAAAGACGAGTTGAACCTGATTCTGGTGATAAAACGAGCTAAAAAACACTCAGCAAAAGGATGGCCCTTGCGCCAAGGGAGTCTTGTCTCTTGGCCATGGAAGCCTGGCTGTGCTTTCTTTAATGGACGGCTTTTGTCCAATACTGCCTGCGTAACTTTGGGCATGCCAAGCCACGGCCTTATGCTTTGCGGTAGTCCTTAAGTATCAAGGTATCGGCTGAAGCCACAGCTAGCCAAAAGTGTCAACGCCTTGGAGCATGTTATGAGGATGACTCTGGCTTCCCATGTTGACTAGAGACACGAGGGGTTGGCAATGCTCACTGCGCTCGGTTCCAAGCCTCCACAACAAAATCAAAAGCAAGGCGCTTCCGGTAAGCGTGGCTTTCTTTGGAGGATGCGGGCATTGATCCCGCTACCTCTCGCATGCTAAGCGAGCGCTCTACCACTTGAGCTAATCCCCCTTTGCTGGAGGCTCTTATTTGTGTTATGGCTGATCCCTGCTCTCTCATGTGCTATGGGCAATAAATGCAGGTTTCAAAAACTAGAGACAGGAGGGGTTGGCAATGCTCAATGCTCACTGCGCTCGGTTCCGAGCCTCCACAACAAAATCAAAAGCAAGGCGCTTGCGGGAAGCGTGGCTTTCTTTGGAGGATGCGGGCATTGATCCCGCTACCTCTCGAATGCAAATCGAGCGCTCTACCATTTGAGCTAATCCCCCATTGCTGGAGGCTCTTATTTGTGTTATGGCTGATCCCTGCTCTCTCATGTGCTATGGGCAATAAATGCAGGTTTCAAAAACTAGAGACAGGAGGGGTTGGCAATGCTCAATGCTCACTGCGCTCGGTTCCGAGCCTCCACAACAAAATCAAAAGCAAGGTGCTTGCGGGAAGCGTGGCTTTCTTTGGAGGATGCGGGCATTGATCCCGCTACCTCTCGAATGCAAATCGAGCGCTCTTCCATTTGAGCTAATCCCCCATTGCTGGAGGCTCTTACTTGTGTTATGGCTGATCCCTGCTCTCTCATGTGCTATGCGCAATAAATGCAGGTTTCAAAAACAGTCACACCGACTGACCAATAAACCCCTAGTGCTTTGACGCATTCCACCAGACTTGAAATGTGGGCAATGAGCTACCCGAGGGGCGCTAAACACAAAGAGGACGTAATTGCATTGGCCGGGAATCGAACCCGGGCCTCCCGCGTGGCAGGCGAGAATTCTACCACTGAACCACCAATGCTCCACACGCACGCAACTGCTGTCAACCTCGCTCAGCCGGGCCTAGGAGAGTCCAGCTTTCGTCCACCGTTACCATCTCTGTGAAGGCATTCGCATGTGGGTCAAGTTCACCCAAAGATGCTCCTCCAGTCGAAAGCCAATTAAATCCTGGTTTTATGGAAAACTTTCCAACAGCAGGAGCAGAGTGGCGCAGCGGAAGCGTGCTGGGCCCATAACCCAGAGGTCGATGGATCGAAACCATCCTCTGCTAAGTTGTATTTTCTTATGCCAATCGATATTTGCTTGCTTGAGCAAAGGGCTTTCTTTCACACACAAAGACGAGTTGAACCTGATTCTGGTGATAAAACGAGCTAAAAAACACTCAGCAAAAGGATGGCCCTTGCGCCAAGGGAGTCTTGTCTCTTGGCCATGGAAGCCTGGCTGTGCTTTCTTTAATGGACGGCTTTTGTCCAATACTGCCTGCGTAACTTTGGGCATGCCAAGCCACGGCCTTATGCTTTGCGGTAGTCCTTAAGTATCAAGGTATCGGCTGAAGCCACAGCTAGCCAAAAGTGTCAACGCCTTGGAGCATGTTATGAGGATGACTCTGGCTTCCCATGTTGACTAGAGACACGAGGGGTTGGCAATGCTCACTGCGCTCGGTTCCAAGCCTCCACAACAAAATCAAAAGCAAGGCGCTTCCGGGAAGCGTGGCTTTCTTTGGAGGATGCGGGCATTGATCCCGCTACCTCTCGCATGCTAAGCGAGCGCTCTACCACTTGAGCTAATCCCCTTTGCTGGAGCCTCTTATTTGTGTTATGGCTGATCCCTGCTCTCTCATGTGCTATGGGCAATAAATGCAGGTTTCAAAAACTAGAGACAGGAGGGGTTGGCAATGCTCAATGCTCACTGCGCTCGGTTCCGAGCCTCCACAACAAAATCAAAAGCAAGGCGCTTGCGGGAAGCGTGGCTTTCTTTGGAGGATGCGGGCATTGATCCCGCTAACTCTCGAATGCAAATCGAGCGCTCTACCATTTGAGCTAATCCCCCATTGCTGGAGGCTCTTATTTGTGTTATGGCTGATCCCTGCTCTCTCATGTGCTATGCGCAATAAATGCAGGTTTCAAAAACAGTCACACCGACTGACCAATAAACCCCTAGTGCTTTGACGCATTCCACCAGACTTGAAATGTGGGCAGTGAGCTACCCGAGGGGCTCTAAACACAAAGAGGACGTAATTGCATTGGCCGGGAATCGAACCCGGGCCTCCCGCGTGGCAGGCGAGAATTCTACCACTGAACCACCAATGCTCCACACGCACGCAACTGCTGTCAACCTCGCTCAGCCGGGCCTAGGAGAGTCCAGCTTTCGTCCACCGTTACCATCTCTGTGAAGGCATTCGCATGTGGGTCAAGTTCACCCAAAGATGCTCCTCCTCTCGAAAGCCAATTAAATCCTGGTTTTATGGAAAACTTTCCAACAGCAGGAGCAGAGTGGCGCAGCGGAAGCGTGCTGGGCCCATAACCCAGAGGTCGATGGATCGAAACCATCCTCTGCTAAGTTGTGTTTTCTTATGCCAATCGATATTTGCTTGCTTGAGCAAAGGGCTTTCTTTCACACACAAAGACGAGTTGAACCTGATTCTGGTGATAAAACGAGCTAAAAAACACTCAGCAAAAGGATGGCCCTTGCGCCAAGGGAGTCTTGTCTCTTGGCCATGGAAGCCTGGCTGTGCTTTCTTTAATGGACGGCTTTTGTCCAATACTGCCTGCGTAACTTTGGGCATGCCAAGCCACGGCCTTATGCTTTGCGGTAGTCCTTAAGTATCAAGGTATCGGCTGAAGCCACAGCTAGCCAAAAGTGTCAACGCCTTGGAGCATGTTATGAGGATGACTCTGGCTTCCCATGTTGACTAGAGACACAAGGGGTTGGCAATGCTCACTGCGCTCGGTTCCAAGCCTCCACAACAAAATCAAAAGCAAGGCGCTTCCGGGAAGCGTGGCTTTCTTTGGAGGATGCGGGCATTGATCCCGCTACCTCTCGCATGCTAAGCGAGCGCTCTACCACTTGAGCTAATCCCCCTTTGCTGGAGGCTCTTATTTGTGTTATGGCTGATCCCTGCTCTCTCATGTGCTATGGGCAATAAATGCAGGTTTCAAAAACTAGAGACAGGAGGGGTTGGCAATGCTCAATGCTCACTGCGCTCGGTTCCGAGCCTCCACAACAAAATCAAAAGCAAGGCGCTTGCGGGAAGCGTGGCTTTCTTTGGAGGATGCGGGCATTGATCCCGCTACCTCTCGAATGCAAATCGAGCGCTCTACCATTTGAGCTAATCCCCCTTTGCTGGAGGCTCTTATTTGTGTTATGGCTGATCCCTGCTCTCTCATGTGCTATGCGCAATAAATGCAGGTTTCAAAAACAGTCACACCGACTGACCAATAAACCCCTAGTGCTTTGACGCATTCCACCAGACTTGAAATGTGGGCAGTGAGCTACCCGAGGGGCTCTAAACACAAAGAGGACGTAATTGCATTGGCCGGGAATCGAACCCGGGCCTCCCGCGTGGCAGGCGAGAATTCTACCACTGAACCACCAATGCTCCACACGCACGCAACTGCTGTCAACCTCGCTCAGCCGGGCCTAGGAGAGTCCAGCTTTCGTCCACCGTTACCATCTCTGTGAAGGCATTCGCATGTGGGTCAAGTTCACCCAAAGATGCTCCTCCTCTCGAAAGCCAATTAAATCCTGGTTTTATGGAAAACTTTCCAACAGCAGGAGCAGAGTGGCGCAGCGGAAGCGTGCTGGGCCCATAACCCAGAGGTCGATGGATCGAAACCATCCTCTGCTAAGTTGTATTTTCTTATGCCAATCGATATTTGCTTGCTTGAGCAAAGGGCTTTCTTTCACACACAAAGACGAGTTGAACCTGATTCTGGTGATAAAACGAGCTAAAAAACACTCAGCAAAAGGATGGCCCTTGCGCCAAGGGAGTCTTGTCTCTTGGCCATGGAAGCCTGGCTGTGCTTTCTTTAATGGACGGCTTTTGTCCAATACTGCCTGCGTAACTTTGGGCATGCCAAGCCACGGCCTTATGCTTTGCGGTAGTCCTTAAGTATCAAGGTATCGGCTGAAGCCACAGCTAGCCAAAAGTGTCAACGCCTTGGAGCATGTTATGAGGATGACTCTGGCTTCCCATGTTGACTAGAGACACGAGGGGTTGGCAATGCTCACTGCGCTCGGTTCCAAGCCTCCACAACAAAATCAAAAGCAAGGCGCTTCCGGGAAGCGTGGCTTTCTTTGGAGGATGTGGGCATTGATCCCGCTACCTCTCGCATGCTAAGCGAGCGCTCTACCACTTGAGCTAATCCCCCTTTGCTGGAGGCTCTTATTTGTGTTATGGCTGATCCCTGCTCTCTCATGTGCTATGGGCAATAAATGCAGGTTTCAAAAACTAGAGACAGGAGGGGTTGGCAATGCTCAATGCTCACTGCGCTCGGTTCCGAGCCTCCACAACAGAATCAAAAGCAAGGCGCTTGCGGGAAGCGTGGCTTTCTTTGGAGGATGCGGGCATTGATCCCGCTACCTTTCGAATGCAAATCGAGCGCTCTACCATTTGAGCTAATCCCCCTTTGCTGCAGGCTCTTATTTGTGTTATGGCTGATCCCTGCTCTCTCATGTGCTATGCGCAATAAATGCAGGTTTCAAAAACAGTCACACCGACTGACCAATAAACCCCTAGTGCTTTGACGCATTCCACCAGACTTGAAATGTGGGCAGTGAGCTACCCGAGGGGCTCTAAACACAAAGAGGACGTAATTGCATTGGCCGGGAATCGAACCCGGGCCTCCCGCGTGGCAGGCGAGAATTCTACCACTGAACCACCAATGCTCCACACGCACGCAACTGCTGTCAACCTCGCTCAGCCGGGCCTAGGAGAGTCCAGCTTTCGTCCACCGTTACCATCTCTGTGAAGGCATTCGCATGTGGGTCAAGTTCACCCAAAGATGCTCCTCCTCTCGAAAGCCAATTAAATCCTGGTTTTATGGAAAACTTTCCAACAGCAGGAGCAGAGTGGCGCAGCGGAAGCGTGCTGGGCCCATAACCCAGAGGTCGATGGATCGAAACCATCCTCTGCTAAGTTGTATTTTCTTATGCCAATCGATATTTGCTTGCTTGAGCAAAGGGCTTTCTTTCACACACAAAGACGAGTTGAACCTGATTCTGGTGATAAAACGAGCTAAAAAACACTCAGCAAAAGGATGGCCCTTGCGCCAAGGGAGTCTTGTCTCTTGGCCATGGAAGCCTGGCTGTGCTTTCTTTAATGGACGGCTTTTGTCCAATACTGCCTGCGTAACTTTGGGCATGCCAAGCCACGGCCTTATGCTTTGCGGTAGTCCTTAAGTATCAAGGTATCGGCTGAAGCCACAGCTAGCCAAAAGTGTCAACGCCTTGGAGCATGTTATGAGGATGACTCTGGCTTCCCATGTTGACTAGAGACACGAGGGGTTGGCAATGCTCACTGCGCTCGGTTCCAAGCCTCCACAACAAAATCAAAAGCAAGGCGCTTGCGGGAAGCGTGGCTTTCTTTGGAGGATGCGGGCATTGATCCCGCTACCTCTCGCATGCTAAGCGAGCGCTCTACCACTAGAGCTAATCCCCCTTTGCTGGAGGCTCTTATTTGTGTTATGGCTGATCCCTGCTCTCTCATGTGCTATGGGCAATAAATGCAGGTTTCAAAAACTAGAGACAGGAGGGGTTGGCAATGCTCAATGCTCACTGCGCTCGGTTCCGAGCCTCCACAACAAAATCAAAAGCAAGGCGCTTGCGGGAAGCGTGGCTTTCTTTGGAGGATGCGGGCATTGATCCCGCTACCTCTCGAATGCAAATCGAGCGCTCTACCATTTGAGCTAATCCCCCATTGCTGGAGGCTCTTATTTGTGTTATGGCTGATCCCTGCTCTCTCATGTGCTATGCGCAATAAATGCAGGTTTCAAAAACAGTCACACCGACTGACCAATAAACCCCTAGTGCTTTGACGCATTCCACCAGACTTGAAATGTGGGCAGTGAGCTACCCGAGGGGCTCTAAACACAAAGAGGACGTAATTGCATTAGCCGGGAATCGAACCCGGGCCTCCCGCGTGGCAGGCGAGAATTCTACCACTGAACCACCAATGCTCCACACGCACGCCTCTGCTGTCAACCTCGCTCAGCCGGGCCTAGGAGAGTCCAGCTTTCGTCCACCGTCCACGGCCTTATGCTTTGCGGTAGTCCTTAAGTATCAAGGTATCGGCTGAAGCCACAGCTAGCCAAAAGTGTCAACGCCTTGGAGCATGTTATGAGGATGACTCTGGCTTCCCATGTTGACTAGAGACACGAGGGGTTGGCAATGCTCACTGCGCTCGGTTCCAAGCCTCCACAACAAAATCAAAAGCAAGGCGCTTCCGGGAAGCGTGGCTTTCTTTGGAGGATGCGGGCATTGATCCCGCTACCTCTCGCATGCTAAGCGAGCGCTCTACCACTTGAGCTAATCCCCCTTTGCTGGAGGCTCTTATTTGTGTTATGGCTGATCCCTGCTCTCTCATGCGCTATGGGCAATAAATGCAGGTTTCAAAAACTAGAGACAGGAGGGGTTGGCAATGCTCAATGCTCACTGCGCTCGGTTCCGAGCCTCCACAACAAAATCAAAAGCAAGGCGCTTGCGGGAAGCGTGGCTTTCTTTGGAGGATGCGGGCATTGATCCCGCTACCTCTCGAATGCAAATCGAGCGCTCTACCATTTGAGCTAATCCCCCATTGCTGGAGGCTCTTATTTGTGTTATGGCTGATCCCTGCTCTCTCATGTGCTATGCGCAATAAATGCAGGTTTCAAAAACAGTCACACCGACTGACCAATAAACCCCTAGTGCTTTGACGCATTCCACCAGACTTGAAATGTGGGCAGTGAGCTACCCGAGGGGCTCTAAACACAAAGAGGACGTAATTGCATTGGCCGGGAATCGAACCCGGGCCTCCCGCGTGGCAGGCGAGAATTCTACCACTGAACCACCAATGCTCCACACGCACGCAACTGCTGTCAACCTCGCTCAGCCGGGCCTAGGAGAGTCCAGCTTTCGTCCACCGTTACCATCTCTGTGAAGGCATTCGCATGTGGGTCAAGTTCACCCAAAGATGCTCCTCCTCTCGAAAGCCAATTAAATCCTGGTTTTATGGAAAACTTTCCAACAGCAGGAGCAGAGTGGCGCAGCGGAAGCGTGCTGGGCCCATAACCCAGAGGTCGATGGATCGAAACCATCCTCTGCTAAGTTGTATTTTCTTATGCCAATCGATATTTGCTTGCTTGAGCAAAGGGCTTTCTTTCACACACAAAGACGAGTTGAACCTGATTCTGGTGATAAAACGAGCTAAAAAACACTCAGCAAAAGGATGGCCCTTGCGCCAAGGGAGTCTTGTCTCTTGGCCATGGAAGCCTGGCTGTGCTTTCTTTAATGGACGGCTTTTGTCCAATACTGCCTGCGTAACTTTGGGCATGCCAAGCCACGGCCTTATGCTTTGCGGTAGTCCTTAAGTATCAAGGTATCGGCTGAAGCCACAGCTAGCCAAAAGTGTCAACGCCTTGGAGCATGTTATGAGGATGACTCTGGCTTCCCATGTTGACTAGAGACACGAGGGGTTGGCAATGCTCACTGCGCTCGGTTCCAAGCCTCCACAACAAAATCAAAAGCAAGGCGCTTCCGGGAAGCGTGGCTTTCTTTGGAGGATGCGGGCATTGATCCCGCTACCTCTCGCATGCTAAGCGAGCGCTCTACCACTTGAGCTAATCCCCCTTTGCTGGAGGCTCTTATTTGTGTTATGGCTGATCCCTGCTCTCTCATGTGCTATGGGCAATAAATGCAGGTTTCAAAAACTAGAGACAGGAGGGGTTGGCAATGCTCAATGCTCACTGCGCTCGGTTCCGAGCCTCCACAACAAAATCAAAAGCAAGGCGCTTGCGGGAAGCGTGGCTTTCTTTGGAGGATGCGGGCATTGATCCCGCTACCTCTCGAATGCAAATCGAGCGCTCTACCATTTGAGCTAATCCCCCTTTGCTGCAGGCTCTTATTTGTGTTATGGCTGATCCCTGCTCTCTCATGTGCTATGCGCAATAAATGCAGGTTTCAAAAACAGTCACACCGACTGACCAATAAACCCCTAGTGCTTTGACACATTCCACCAGACTTGAAATGTGGGCAGTGAGCTACCCGAGGGGCTCTAAACACAAAGAGGACGTAATTGCATTGGCCGGGAATCGAACCCGGGCCTCCCGCGTGGCAGGCGAGAATTCTACCACTGAACCACCAATGCTCCACACGCACGCAACTGCTGTCAACCTCGCTCAGCCGGGCCTAGGAGAGTCCAGCTTTCGTCCACTGTTACCATCTCTGTGAAGGCATTCGCATGTGGGTCAAGTTCACCCAAAGATGCTCCTCCTCTCGAAAGCCAATTAAATCCTGGTTTTATGGAAAACTTTCCAACAGCAGGAGCAGAGTGGCGCAGCGGAAGCGTGCTGGGCCCATAACCCAGAGGTCGATGGATCGAAACCATCCTCTGCTAAGTTGTATTTTCTTATGCCAATCGATATTTGCTTGCTTGAGCAAAGGGCTTTCTTTCACACACAAAGACGAGTTGAACCTGATTCTGGTGATAAAACGAGCTAAAAAACACTCAGCAAAAGGATGGCCCTTGCGCCAAGGGAGTCTTGTCTCTTGGCCATGGAAGCCTGGCTGTGCTTTCTTTAATGGACGGCTTTTGTCCAATACTGCCTGCGTAACTTTGGGCATGCCAAGCCACGGCCTTATGCTTTGCGGTAGTCCTTAAGTATCAAGGTATCGGCTGAAGCCACAGCTAGCCAAAAGTGTCAACGCCTTGGAGCATGTTATGGGGATGACTCTGGCTTCCCATGTTGACTAGAGACACGAGGGGTTGGCAATGCTCACTGCGCTCGGTTCCAAGCCTCCACAACAAAATCAAAAGCAAGGCGCTTCCGGGAAGCGTGGCTTTCTTTGGAGGATGCGGGCATTGATCCCGCTACCTCTCGCATGCTAAGCGAGCGCTCTACCACTTGAGCTAATCCCCCTTTGCTGGAGGCTTTTATTTGTGTTATGGCTGATCCCTGCTCTCTCATGTGCTATGGGCAATAAATGCAGGTTTCAAAAACTAGAGACAGGAGGGGTTGGCAATGCTCAATGCTCACTGCGCTCGGTTCCGAGCCTCCACAACAAAATCAAAAGCAAGGCGCTTGCGGGAAGCGTGGCTTTCTTTGGAGGATGCGGGCATTGATCCCGCTACCTCTCGAATGCAAATCGAGCGCTCTACCATTTGAGCTAATCCCCCATTGCTGGAGGCTCTTATTTGTGTTATGGCTGATCCCTGCTCTCTCATGTGCTATGCGCAATAAATGCAGGTTTCACAAACAGTCACACCGACTGACCAATAAACCCCTAGTGCTTTGACACATTCCACCAGACTTGAAATGTGGGCAGTGAGCTACCCGAGGGGCTCTAAACACAAAGAGGACGTAATTGCATTGGCCGGGAATCGAACCCGGGCCTCCCGCGTGGCAGGCGAGAATTCTACCACTGAACCACCAATGCTCCACACGCACGCAACTGCTGTCAACCTCGCTCAGCCGGGCCTAGGAGAGTCCAGCTTTCGTCCACCGTTACCATCTCTGTGAAGGCATTCGCATGTGGGTCAAGTTCACCCAAAGATGCTCCTCCTCTCGAAAGCCAATTAAATCCTGGTTTTATGGAAAACTTTCCAACAGCAGGAGCAGAGTGGCGCAGCGGAAGCGTGCTGGGCCCATAACCCAGAGGTCGATGGATCGAAACCATCCTCTGCTAAGTTGTATTTTCTTATGCCAATCGATATTTGCTTGCTTGAGCAAAGGGCTTTCTTTCACACACAAAGACGAGTTGAACCTGATTCTGGTGATAAAACGAGCTAAAAAACACTCAGCAAAAGGATGGCCCTTGCGCCAAGGGAGTCTTGTCTCTTGGCCATGGAAGCCTGGCTGTGCTTTCTTTAATGGACGGCTTTTGTCCAATACTGCCTGCGTAACTTTGGGCATGCCAAGCCACGGCCTTATGCTTTGCGGTAGTCCTTAAGTATCAAGGTATCGGCTGAAGCCACAGCTAGCCAAAAGTGTCAACGCCTTGGAGCATGTTATGAGGATGACTCTGGCTTCCCATGTTGACTAGAGACACGAGGGGTTGGCAATGCTCACTGCGCTCGGTTCCAAGCCTCCACAACAAAATCAAAAGCAAGGCGCTTCCGGGAAGCGTGGCTTTCTTTGGAGGATGCGGGCATTGATCCCGCTACCTCTCGCATGCTAAGCGAGCGCTCTACCACTTGAGCTAATCCCCCTTTGCTGGAGGCTCTTATTTGTGTTATGGCTGATCCCTGCTCTCTCATGTGCTATGGGCAATAAATGCAGGTTTCAAAAACTAGAGACAGGAGGGGTTGGCAATGCTCAATGCTCACTGCGCTCGGTTCCGAGCCTCCACAACAAAATCAAAAGCAAGGCGCTTGCGGGAAGCGTGGCTTTCTTTGGAGGATGCGGGCATTGATCCCGCTACCTCTCGAATGCAAATCGAGCGCTCTACCATTTGAGCTAATCCCCCATTGCTGGAGGCTCTTATTTGTGTTATGGCTGATCCCTGCTCTCTCATGTGCTATGCGCAATAAATGCAGGTTTCAAAAACAGTCACACCGACTGACCAATAAACCCCTAGTGCTTTGACGCATTCCACCAGACTTGAAATGTGGGCAGTGAGCTACCCGAGGGGCTCTAAACACAAAGAGGACGTAATTGCATTGGCCGGGAATCGAACCCAGGCCTCCCGCGTGGCAGGCGAGAATTCTACCACTGAACCACCAATGCTCCACACGCACGCAACTGCTGTCAACCTCGCTCAGCCGGGCCTAGGAGAGTCCAGCTTTCGTCCACCGTTACCATCTCTGTGAAGGCATTCGCATGTGGGTCAAGTTCACCCAAAGATGCTCCTCCTCTCGAAAGCCAATTAAATCCTGGTTTTATGGAAAACTTTCCAACAGCAGGAGCAGAGTGGCGCAGCGGAAGCGTGCTGGGCCCATAACCCAGAGGTCGATGGATCGAAACCATCCTCTGCTAAGTTGTATTTTCTTATGCCAATCGATATTTGCTTGCTTGAGCAAAGGGCTTTCTTTCACACACAAAGACGAGTTGAACCTGATTCTGGTGATAAAACGAGCTAAAAAACACTCAGCAAAAGGATGGCCCTTGCGCCAAGGGAGTCTTGTCTCTTGGCCATGGAAGCCTGGCTGTGCTTTCTTTAATGGACGGCTTTTGTCCAATACTGCCTGCGTAACTTTGGGCATGCCAAGCCACGGCCTTATGCTTTGCGGTAGTCCTTAAGTATCAAGGTATCGGCTGAAGCCACAGCTAGCCAAAAGTGTCAACGCCTTGGAGCATGTTATGAGGATGACTCTGGCTTCCCATGTTGACTAGAGACACGAGGGGTTGGCAATGCTCACTGCGCTCGGTTCCAAGCCTCCACAACAAAATCAAAAGCAAGGCGCTTCCGGGAAGCGTGGCTTTCTTTGGAGGATGCGGGCATTGATCCCGCTACCTCTCGCATGCTAAGCGAGCGCTCTACCACTTGAGTTAATCCCCCTTTGCTGGAGGCTCTTATTTGTGTTATGGCTGATCCCTGCTCTCTCATGTGCTATGGGCAATAAATGCAGGTTTCAAAAACTAGAGACAGGAGGGGTTGGCAATGCTCAATGCTCACTGCGCTCGGTTCCGAGCCTCCACAACAAAATCAAAAGCAAGGCGCTTGCGGGAAGCGTGGCTTTCTTTGGAGGATGCGGGCATTGATCCCGCTACCTCTCGAATGCAAATCGAGCGCTCTACCATTTGAGCTAATCCCCCATTGCTGGAGGCTGGAGCAGAGTGGTGCAGCGGAAGCGTGCTGGGCCCATAACCCAGAGGTCGATGGATCGAAACCATCCTCTGCTAAGTTGTATTTTCTTATGCCAATCGATATTTGCTTGCTTGAGCAAAGGGCTTTCTTTCACACACAAAGACGAGTTGAACCTGATTCTGGTGATAAAACGAGCTAAAAAACACTCAGCAAAAGGATGGCCCTTGCGCCAAGGGAGTCTTGTCTCTTGGCCATGGAAGCCTGGCTGTGCTTTCTTTAATGGACGGCTTTTGTCCAATACTGCCTGCGTAACTTTGGGCATGCCAAGCCACGGCCTTATGCTTTGCGGTAGTCCTTAAGTATCAAGGTATCGGCTGAAGCCACAGCTAGCCAAAAGTGTCAACGCCTTGGAGCATGTTATGAGGATGACTCTGGCTTCCCATGTTGACTAGAGACACGAGGGGTTGGCAATGCTCACTGCGCTCGGTTCCAAGCCTCCACAACAAAATCAAAAGCAAGGCGCTTCCGGGAAGCGTGGCTTTCTTTGGAGGATGCGGGCATTGATCCCGCTACCTCTCGCATACTAAGCGAGCGCTCTACCACTTGAGCTAATCCCCCTTTGCTGGAGGCCCTTATTTGTGTTATGGCTGATCCCTGCTCTCTCATGTGCTATGGGCAATAAATGCAGGTTTCAAAAACTAGAGACAGGAGGGGTTGGCAATGCTCAATGCTCACTGCGCTCGGTTCCGAGCCTCCACAACAAAATCAAAAGCAAGGCGCTTGCGGGAAGCGTGGCTTTCTTTGGAGGATGCGGGCATTGATCCCGCTACCTCTCGAATGCAAATTGAGCGCTCTACCATTTGAGCTAATCCCCCTTTGCTGGAGGCTCTTATTTGTGTTATGGCTGATCCCTGCTCTCTCATGTGCTATGCGCAATAAATGCAGGTTTCAAAAACAGTCACACCGACTGACCAATAAACCCCTAGTGCTTTGACGCATTCCACCAGACTTGAAATGTGGGCAGTGAGCTACCCGAGGGGCTCTAAACACAAAGAGGACGTAATTGCATTGGCCGGGAATCGAACCCGGGCCTCCCGCGTGGCAGGCGAGAATTCTACCACTGAACCACCAATGCTCCACACGCACGCAACTGCTGTCAACCTCGCTCAGCCGGGCCTAGGAGAGTCCAGCTTTCGTCCACCGTTACCATCTCTGTGAAGGCATTCGCATGTGGGTCAAGTTCACCCAAAGATGCTCCTCCTCTCGAAAGCCAATTAAATCCTGGTTTTATGGAAAACTTTCCAACAGCAGGAGCAGAGTGGCGCAGCGGAAGCGTGCTGGGCCCATAACCCAGAGGTCGATGGATCGAAACCATCCTCTGCTAAGTTGTATTTTCTTATGCCAATCGATATTTGCTTGCTTGAGCAAAGGGCTTTCTTTCACACACAAAGACGAGTTGAACCTGATTCTGGTGATAAAACGAGCTAAAAAACACTCAGCAAAAGGATGGCCCTTGCGCCAAGGGAGTCTTGTCTCTTGGCCATGGAAGCCTGGCTGTGCTTTCTTTAATGGACGGCTTTTGTCCAATACTGCCTGCGTAACTTTGGGCATGCCAAGCCACGGCCTTATGCTTTGCGGTAGTCCTTAAGTATCAAGGTATCGGCTGAAGCCACAGCTAGCCAAAAGTGTCAACGCCTTGGAGCATGTTATGAGGATGACTCTGGCTTCCCATGTTGACTAGAGACACGAGGGGTTGGCAATGCTCACTGCGCTCGGTTCCAAGCCTCCACAACAAAATCAAAAGCAAGGCGCTTCCGGGAAGCGTGGCTTTCTTTGGAGGATGCGGGCATTGATCCCGCTACCTCTCGCATGCTAAGCGAGCGCTCTACCACTTGAGCTAATCCCCCTTTGCTGGAGGCCCTTATTTGTGTTATGGCTGATCCCTGCTCTCTCATGTGCTATGGGCAATAAATGCAGGTTTCAAAAACTAGAGACAGGAGGGGTTGGCAATGCTCAATGCTCACTGCGCTCGGTTCCGAGCCTCCACAACAAAATCAAAAGCAAGGCGCTTGCGGGAAGCGTGGCTTTCTTTGGAGGATGCGGGCATTGATCCCGCTACCTCTCGAATGCAAATCGAGCGCTCTACCATTTGAGCTAATCCCCCATTGCTGGAGGCTCTTATTTGTGTTATGGCTGATCCCTGCTCTCTCATGTGCTATGCGCAATAAATGCAGGTTTCAAAAACAGTCACACCGACTGACCAATAAACCCCTAGTGCTTTGACGCATTCCACCAGACTTGAAATGTGGGCAGTGAGCTACCCGAGGGGCTCTAAACACAAAGAGGACGTAATTGCATTGGCCGGGAATCGAACCCGGGCCTCCCGCGTGGCAGGCGAGAATTCTACCACTGAATCACCAATGCTCCACACGCACGCAACTGCTGTCAACCTCGCTCAGCCGGGCCTAGGAGAGTCCAGCTTTCGTCCACCGTTACCATCTCTGTGAAGGCATTCGCATGTGGGTCAAGTTCACCCAAAGATGCTCCTCCTCTCGAAAGCCAATTAAATCCTGGTTTTATGGAAAACTTTCCAACAGCAGGAGCAGAGTGGCGCAGCGGAAGCGTGCTGGGCCCATAACCCAGAGGTCGATGGATCGAAACCATCCTCTGCTAAGTTGTATTTTCTTATGCCAATCGATATTTGCTTGCTTGAGCAAAGGGCTTTCTTTCACACACAAAGACGAGTTGAACCTGATTCTGGTGATAAAACGAGCTAAAAAACACTCAGCAAAAGGATGGCCCTTGCGCCAAAGGAGTCTTGTCTCTTGGCCATGGAAGCCTGGCTGTGCTTTCTTTAATGGACGGCTTTTGTCCAATACTGCCTGCGTAACTTTGGGCATGCCAAGCCACGGCCTTATGCTTTGCGGTAGTCCTTAAGTATCAAGGTATCGGCTGAAGCCACAGCTAGCCAAAAGTGTCAACGCCTTGGAGCATGTTATGAGGATGACTCTGGCTTCCCATGTTGACTAGAGACACGAGGGGTTGGCAATGCTCACTGCGCTCGGTTCCAAGCCTCCACAACAAAATCAAAAGCAAGGCGCTTCCGGGAAGCGTGGCTTTCTTTGGAGGATGCGGGCATTGATCCCGCTACCTCTCGCATGCTAAGCGAGCGCTCTACCACTTGAGCTAATCCCCCTTTGCTGGAGGCTCTTATTTGTGTTATGGCTGATCCCTGCTCTCTCATGTGCTATGGGCAATAAATGCAGGTTTCAAAAACTAGAGACAGGAGGGGTTGGCAATGCTCAATGCTCACTGCGCTCGGTTCCGAGCCTCCACAACAAAATCAAAAGCAAGGCGCTTGCGGGAAGCGTGGCTTTCTTTGGAGGATGCGGGCATTGATCCCGCTACCTCTCGAATGCAAATCGAGCGCTCTACCATTTGAGCTAATCCCCCTTTGCTGCAGGCTCTTATTTGTGTTATGGCTGATCCCTGCTCTCTCATGTGCTATGCGCAATAAATGCAGGTTTCAAAAACAGTCACACCGACTGACCAATAAACCCCTAGTGCTTTGACGCATTCCACCAGACTTGAAATGTGGGCAGTGAGCTACCCGAGGGGCTCTAAACACAAAGAGGACGTAATTGCATTGGCCGGGAATCGAACCCGGGCCTCCCGCGTGGCAGGCGAGAATTCTACCACTGAACCACCAATGCTCCACACGCACGCAACTGCTGTCAACCTCGCTCAGCCGGGCCTAGGAGAGTCCAGCTTTCGTCCACCGTTACCATCTCTGTGAAGGCATTCGCATGTGGGTCAAGTTCACCCAAAGATGCTCCTCCTCTCGAAAGCCAATTAAATCCTGGTTTTATGGAAAACTTTCCAACAGCAGGAGCAGAGTGGTGCAGCGGAAGCGTGCTGGGCCCATAACCCAGAGGTCGATGGATCGAAACCATCCTCTGCTAAGTTGTATTTTCTTATGCCAATCGATATTTGCTTGCTTGAGCAAAGGGCTTTCTTTCACACACAAAGACGAGTTGAACCTGATTCTGGTGATAAAACGAGCTAAAAAACACTCAGCAAAAGGATGGCCCTTGCGCCAAGGGAGTCTTGTCTCTTGGCCATGGAAGCCTGGCTGTGCTTTCTTTAATGGACGGCTTTTGTCCAATACTGCCTGCGTAACTTTGGGCATGCCAAGCCACGGCCTTATGCTTTGCGGTAGTCCTTAAGTATCAAGGTATCGGCTGAAGCCACAGCTAGCCAAAAGTGTCAACGCCTTGGAGCATGTTATGAGGATGACTCTGGCTTCCCATGTTGACTAGAGACACGAGGGGTTGGCAATGCTCACTGCGCTCGGTTCCAAGCCTCCACAACAAAATCAAAAGCAAGGCGCTTCCGGGAAGCGTGGCTTTCTTTGGAGGATGCGGGCATTGATCCCGCTACCTCTCGCATGCTAAGCGAGCGCTCTACCACTTGAGCTAATCCCCCTTTGCTGGAGGCTCTTATTTGTGTTATGGCTGATCCCTGCTCTCTCATGTGCTATGGGCAATAAATGCAGGTTTCAAAAACTAGAGCCAGGAGGGGTTGGCAATGCTCAATGCTCACTGCGCTCGGTTCCGAGCCTCCACAACAAAATCAAAAGCAAGGCGCTTGCGGGAAGCGTGGCTTTCTTTGGAGGATGCGGGCATTGATCCCGCTACCTCTCGAATGCAAATCGAGCGCTCTACCATTTGAGCTAATCCCCCATTGCTGGAGGCTCTTATTTGTGTTATGGCTGATCCCTGCTCTCTCATGTGCTATGCGCAATAAATGCAGGTTTCAAAAACAGTCACACCGACTGACCAATAAACCCCTAGTGCTTTGACGCATTCCACCAGACTTGAAATGTGGGCAGTGAGCTACCCGAGGGGCTCTAAACACAAAGAGGACATAATTGCATTGGCCGGGAATCGAACCCGGGCCTCCCGCGTGGCAGGCGAGAATTCTACCACTGAACCACCAATGCTCCACACGCACGCAACTGCTGTCAACCTCGCTCAGCCGGGCCTAGGAGAGTCCAGCTTTCGTCCACCGTTACCATCTCTGTGAAGGCATTCGCATGTGGGTCAAGTTCACCCAAAGATGCTCCTCCTCTCGAAAGCCAATTAAATCCTGGTTTTATGGAAAACTTTCCAACAGCAGGAGCAGAGTGGCGCAGCGGAAGCGTGCTGGGCCCATAACCCAGATGTCGATGGATCGAAACCATCCTCTGCTAAGTTGTATTTTCTTATGCCAATCGATATTTGCTTGCTTGAGCAAAGGGCTTTCTTTCACACACAAAGACGAGTTGAACCTGATTCTGGTGATAAAACGAGCTAAAAAACACTCAGCAAAAGGATGGCCCTTGCGCCAAGGGAGTCTTGTCTCTTGGCCATGGAAGCCTGGCTGTGCTTTCTTTAATGGACGGCTTTTGTCCAATACTGCCTGCGTAACTTTGGGCATGCCAAGCCACGGCCTTATGCTTTGCGGTAGTCCTTAAGTATCAAGGTATCGGCTGAAGCCACAGCTAGCCAAAAGTGTCAACGCCTTGGAGCATGTTATGAGGATGACTCTGGCTTCCCATGTTGACTAGAGACACGAGGGGTTGGCAATGCTCACTGCGCTCGGTTCCAAGCCTCCACAACAAAATCAAAAGCAAGGCGCTTCCGGGAAGCGTGGCTTTCTTTGGAGGATGCGGGCATTGATCCCGCTACCTCTCGCATGCTAAGCGAGCGCTCTACCACTTGAGCTAATCCCCCTTTGCTGGAGGCTCTTATTTGTGTTATGGCTGATCCCTGCTCTCTCATGTGCTATGGGCAATAAATGCAGGTTTCAAAAACTAGAGACAGGAGGGGTTGGCAATGCTCAATGCTCACTGCGCTCGGTTCCGAGCCTCCACAACAAAATCAAAAGCAAGGCGCTTGCGGGAAGCGTGGCTTTCTTTGGAGGATGCGGGCATTGATCCCGCTACCTCTCGAATGCAAATCGAGCGCTCTACCATTTGAGCTAATCCCCCATTGCTGGAGGCTCTTATTTGTGTTATGGCTGATCCCTGCTCTCTCATGTGCTATGCGCAATAAATGCAGGTTTCAAAAACAGTCACACCGACTGACCAATAAACCCCTAGTGCTTTGACGCATTCCACCAGACTTGAAATGTGGGCAGTGAGCTACCCGAGGGGCTCTAAACACAAAGAGGACGTAATTGCATTGGCCGGGAATCGAACCCGGGCCTCCCGCGTGGCAGGCGAGAATTCTACCACTGAACCACCAATGCTCCACACGCACGCAACTGCTGTCAACCTCGCTCAGCCGGGCCTAGGAGAGTCCAGCTTTCGTCCACCGTTACCATCTCTGTGAAGGCATTCGCATGTGGGTCAAGTTCACCCAAAGATGCTCCTCCTCTCGAAAGCCAATTAAATCCTGGTTTTATGGAAAACTTTCCAACAGCAGGAGCAGAGTGGCGCAGCGGAAGCGTGCTGGGCCCATAACCCAGAGGTCGATGGATCGAAACCATCCTCTGCTAAGTTGTATTTTCTTATGCCAATCGATATTTGCTTGCTTGAGCAAAGGGCTTTCTTTCACACACAAAGACGAGTTGAACCTGATTCTGGTGATAAAACGAGCTAAAAAACACTCAGCAAAAGGATGGCCCTTGCGCCAAGGGAGTCTTGTCTCTTGGCCATGGAAGCCTGGCTGTGCTTTCTTTAATGGACGGCTTTTGTCCAATACTGCCTGCGTAACTTTGGGCATGCCAAGCCACGGCCTTATGCTTTGCGGTAGTCCTTAAGTATCAAGGTATCGGCTGAAGCCACAGCTAGCCAAAAGTGTCAACGCCTTGGAGCATGTTATGAGGATGACTCTGGCTTCCCATGTTGACTAGAGACACGAGGGGTTGGCAATGCTCACTGCGCTCGGTTCCAAGCCTCCACAACAAAATCAAAAGCAAGGCGCTTGCGGGAAGCGTGGCTTTCTTTGGAGGATGCGGGCATTGATCCCGCTACCTCTCGAATGCAAATCGAGCGCTCTACCATTTGAGCTAATCCCCCATTGCTGGAGGCTCTTATTTGTGTTATGGCTGATCCCTGCTCTCTCATGTGCTATGCGCAATAAATGCAGGTTTCAAAAACAGTCACACCGACTGACCAATAAACCCCTAGTGCTTTGACGCATTCCACCAGACTTGAAATGTGGGCAGTGAGCTACCCGAGGGGCTCTAAACACAAAGAGGACGTAATTGCATTGGCCGGGAATCGAACCCGGGCCTCCCGCGTGGCAGGCGAGAATTCTACCACTGAACCACCAATGCTCCACACGCACGCAACTGCTGTCAACCTCGCTCAGCCGGGCCTAGGAGAGTCCAGCTTTCGTCCACCGTTACCATCTCTGTGAAGGCATTCGCATGTGGGTCAAGTTCACCCAAAGATGCTCCTCCTCTCGAAAGCCAATTAAATCCTGGTTTTATGGAGAACTTTCCAACAGCAGGAGCAGAGTGGCGCAGCGGAAGCGTGCTGGGCCCATAACCCAGAGGTCGATGGATCGAAACCATCCTCTGCTAAGTTGTATTTTCTTATGCCAATCGATATTTGCTTGCTTGAGCAAAGGGCTTTCTTTCACACACAAAGACGAGTTGAACCTGATTCTGGTGATAAAACGAGCTAAAAAACACTCAGCAAAAGGATGGCCCTTGCGCCAAGGGAGTCTTGTCTCTTGGCCATGGAAGCCTGGCTGTGCTTTCTTTAATGGACGGCTTTTGTCCAATACTGCCTGCGTAACTTTGGGCATGCCAAGCCACGGCCTTATGCTTTGCGGTAGTCCTTAAGTATCAAGGTATCGGCTGAAGCCACAGCTAGCCAAAAGTGTCAACGCCTTGGAGCATGTTATGAGGATGACTCTGGCTTCCCATGTTGACTAGAGACACGAGGGGTTGGCAATGCTCACTGCGCTCGGTTCCAAGCCTCCACAACAAAATCAAAAGCAAGGCGCTTCCGGGAAGCGTGGCTTTCTTTGGAGGATGCGGGCATTGATCCCGCTACCTCTCGCATGCTAAGCGAGCGCTGTACCACTTGAGCTAATCCCCCTTTGCTGGAGGCTCTTATTTGTGTTATGGCTGATCCCTGCTCTCTCATGTGCTATGGGCAATAAATGCAGGTTTCAAAAACTAGAGACAGGAGGGGTTGGCAATGCTCAATGCTCACTGCGCTCGGTTCCGAGCCTCCACAACAAAATCAAAAGCAAGGCGCTTGCGGGAAGCGTGGCTTTCTTTGGAGGATGCGGGCATTGATCCCGCTACCTCTCGAATGCAAATCGAGCGCTCTACCATTTGAGCTAATCCCCCATTGCTGGAGGCTCTTATTTGTGTTATGGCTGATCCCTGCTCTCTCATGTGCTATGCGCAATAAATGCAGGTTTCAAAAACAGTCACACCGACTGACCAATAAACCCCTAGTGCTTTGACGCATTCCACCAGACTTGAAATGTGGGCAGTGAGCTACCCGAGGGGCTCTAAACACAAAGAGGACGTAATTGCATTGGCCGGGAATCGAACCCGGGCCTCCCGCGTGGCAGGCGAGAATTCTACCACTGAACCACCAATGCTCCACACGCACGCAACTGCTGTCAACCTCGCTCAGCCGGGCCTAGGAGAGTCCAGCTTTCGTCCACCGTTACCATCTCTGTGAAGGCATTCGCATGTGGGTCAAGTTCACCCAAAGATGCTCCTCCTCTCGAAAGCCAATTAAATCCTGGTTTTATGGAAAACTTTCCAACAGCAGGAGCAGAGTGGCGCAGCGGAAGCGTGCTGGGCCCATAACCCAGAGGTCGATGGATCGAAACCATCCTCTGCTAAGTTGTATTTTCTTATGCCAATCGATATTTGCTTGCTTGAGCAAAGGGCTTTCTTTCACACACAAAGACGAGTTGAACCTGATTCTGGTGATAAAACGAGCTAAAAAACACTCAGCAAAAGGATGGCCCTTGCGCCAAGGGAGTCTTGTCTCTTGGCCATGGAAGCCTGGCTGTGCTTTCTTTAATGGACGGCTTTTGTCCAATACTGCCTGCGTAACTTTGGGCATGCCAAGCCACGGCCTTATGCTTTGCGGTAGTCCTTAAGTATCAAGGTATCGGCTGAAGCCACAGCTAGCCAAAAGTGTCAACGCCTTGGAGCATGTTATGAGGATGACTCTGGCTTCCCATGTTGACTAGAGACACGAGGGGTTGGCAATGCTCACTGCGCTCGGTTCCAAGCCTCCACAACAAAATCAAAAGCAAGGCGCTTGCGGGAAGCGTGGCTTTCTTTGGAGGATGCGGGCATTGATCCCGCTACCTCTCGAATGCAAATCGAGCGCTCTACCATTTGAGCTAATCCCCCATTGCTGGAGGCTCTTATTTGTGTTATGGCTGATCCCTGCTCTCTCATGTGCTATGCGCAATAAATGCAGGTTTCAAAAACAGTCACACCGACTGACCAATAAACCCCTAGTGCTTTGACGCATTCCACCAGACTTGAAATGTGGGCAGTGAGCTACCCGAGGGGCTCTAAACACAAAGAGGACGTAATTGCATTGGCCGGGAATCGAACCCGGGCCTCCCGCGTGGCAGGCGAGAATTCTACCACTGAACCACCAATGCTCCATACGCACGCAACTGCTGTCAACCTCGCTCAGCCGGGCCTAGGAGAGTCCAGCTTTCGTCCACCGTTACCATCTCTGTGAAGGCATTCGCATGTGGGTCAAGTTCACCCAAAGATGCTCCTCCTCTCGAAAGCCAATTAAATCCTGGTTTTATGGAAAACTTTCCAACAGCAGGAGCAGAGTGGCGCAGCGGAAGCGTGCTGGGCCCATAACCCAGAGGTCGATGGATCGAAACCATCCTCTGCTAAGTTGTATTTTCTTATGCCAATCGATATTTGCTTGCTTGAGCAAAGGGCTTTCTTTCACACACAAAGACGAGTTGAACCTGATTCTGGTGATAAAACGAGCTAAAAAACACTCAGCAAAAGGATGGCCCTTGCGCCAAGGGAGTCTTGTCTCTTGGCCATGGAAGCCTGGCTGTGCTTTCTTTAATGGACGGCTTTTGTCCAATACTGCCTGCGTAACTTTGGGCATGCCAAGCCACGGCCTTATGCTTTGCGGTAGTCCTTAAGTATCAAGGTATCGGCTGAAGCCACAGCTAGCCAAAAGTGTCAACGCCTTGGAGCATGTTATGAGGATGACTCTGGCTTCCCATGTTGACTAGAGACACGAGGGGTTGGCAATGCTCACTGCGCTCGGTTCCAAGCCTCCACAACAAAATCAAAAGCAAGGCGCTTCCGGGAAGCGTGGCTTTCTTTGGAGGATGCGGGCATTGATCCCGCTACCTCTCGCATGCTAAGCGAGCGCTCTACCACTTGAGCTAATCCCCCTTTGCTGGAGGCTCTTATTTGTGTTATGGCTGATCCCTGCTCTCTCATGTGCTATGGGCAATAAATGCAGGTTTCAAAAACTAGAGACAGGAGGGGTTGGCAATGCTCAATGCTCACTGCGCTCGGTTCCGAGCCTCCACAACAAAATCAAAAGCAAGGCGCTTGCGGGAAGCGTGGCTTTCTTTGGAGGATGCGGGCATTGATCCCGCTACCTCTCGAATGCAAATCGAGCGCTCTACCATTTGAGCTAATCCCCCATTGCTGGAGGCTATTATTTGTGTTATGGCTGATCCCTGCTCTCTCATGTGCTATGCGCAATAAATGCAGGTTTCAAAAACAGTCACACCGACTGACCAATAAACCCCTAGTGCTTTGACGCATTCCACCAGACTTGAAATGTGGGCAGTGAGCTACCCGAGGGGCTCTAAACACAAAGAGGACGTAATTGCATTGGCCGGGAATCGAACCCGGGCCTCCCGCGTGGCAGGCGAGAATTCTGCCACTGAACCACCAATGCTCCACACGCACGCAACTGCTGTCAACCTCGCTCAGCCGGGCCTAGGAGAGTCCAGCTTTCGTCCACCGTTACCATCTCTGTGAAGGCATTCGCATGTGGGTCAAGTTCACCCAAAGATGCTCCTCCTCTCGAAAGCCAATTAAATCCTGGTTTTATGGAAAACTTTCCAACAGCAGGAGCAGAGTGGCGCAGCGGAAGCGTGCTGGGCCCATAACCCAGAGGTCGATGGATCGAAACCATCCTCTGCTAAGTTGTATTTTCTTATGCCAATCGATATTTGCTTGCTTGAGCAAAGGGCTTTCTTTCACACACAAAGACGAGTTGAACCTGATTCTGGTGATAAAACGAGCTAAAAAACACTCAGCAAAAGGATGGCCCTTGCGCCAAGGGAGTCTTGTCTCTTGGCCATGGAAGCCTGGCTGTGCTTTCTTTAATGGACGGCTTTTGTCCAATACTGCCTGCGTAACTTTGGGCATGCCAAGCCACGGCCTTATGCTTTGCGGTAGTCCTTAAGTATCAAGGTATCGGCTGAAGCCACAGCTAGCCAAAAGTGTCAACGCCTTGGAGCATGTTATGAGGATGACTCTGGCTTCCCATGTTGACTAGAGACACGAGGGGTTGGCAATGCTCACTGCGCTCGGTTCCAAGCCTCCACAACAAAATCAAAAGCAAGGCGCTTCCGGGAAGCGTGGCTTTCTTTGGAGGATGCGGGCATTGATCCCGCTACCTCTCGCATGCTAAGCGAGCGCTCTACCACTTGAGCTAATCCCCCTTTGCTGGAGGCTCTTATTTGTGTTATGGCTGATCCCTGCTCTCTCATGTGCTATGGGCAATAAATGCAGGTTTCAAAAACTAGAGACAGGAGGGGTTGGCAATGCTCAATGCTCACTGCGCTCGGTTCCGAGCCTCCACAACAAAATCAAAAGCAAGGCGCTTGCGGGAAGCGTGGCTTTCTTTGGAGGATGCGGGCATTGATCCCGCTACCTCTCGAATACAAATCGAGCGCTCTACCATTTGAGCTAATCCCCCTTTGCTGGAGGCTCTTATTTGTGTTATGGCTGATCCCTGCTCTCTCATGTGCTATGCGCAATAAATGCAGGTTTCAAAAACAGTCACACCGACTGACCAATAAACCCCTAGTGCTTTGACGCATTCCACCAGACTTGAAATGTGGGCAGTGAGCTACCCGAGGGGCTCTAAACACAAAGAGGACGTAATTGCATTGGCCGGGAATCGAACCCGGGCCTCCCGCGTGGCAGGGGAGAATTCTAAGACTGAACCACCAATGCTCCACACGCACGCAACTGCTGTCAACCTCGCTCAGCCGGGCCTAGGAGAGTCCAGCTTTCGTCCATCGTTACCATCTCTGTGAAGGCATTCGCATGTGGGTAAAGTTCACCCAAAGATGCTCCTCCTCTCGAAAGCCAATTAAATCCTGGTTTTATGGAAAACTTTCCAACAGCAGGAGCAGAGTGGCGCAGCAGAAGCGTGCTGGGCCCATAACCCAGAGGTCGATGGATCGAAACCATCCTCTGCTAAGTTGTATTTTCTTATGCCAATCGATATTTGCTTGCTTGAGCAAAGGGCTTTCTTTCACACACAAAGACGAGTTGAACCTGATTCTGGTGATAAAACGAGCTAAAAAACACTCAGCAAAAGGATGGCCCTTGCGCCAAGGGAGTCTTGTCTCTTGGCCATGGAAGCCTGGCTGTGCTTTCTTTAATGGACGGCTTTTGTCCAATACTGCCTGCGTAACTTTGGGCATGCCAAGCCACGGCCTTATGCTTTGTGGTAGTCCTTAAGTATCAAGGTATCGGCTGAAGCCACAGCTAGCCAAAAGTGTCAACGCCTTGGAGCATGTTATGAGGATGACTCTGGCTTCCCATGTTGACTAGAGACACGAGGGGTTGGCAATGCTCACTGCGCTCGGTTCCAAGCCTCCACAACAAAATCAAAAGCAAGGCGCTTCCGGGAAGCGTGGCTTTCTTTGGAGGATGCGGGCATTGATCCCGCTACCTCTCGCATGCTAAGCGAGCGCTCTACCACTTGAGCTAATCCCCCTTTGCTGGAGGCTCTTATTTGTGTTATGGCTGATCCCTGCTCTCTCATGTGCTATGGGCAATAAATGCAGGTTTCAAAAACTAGAGACAGGAGGGGTTGGCAATGCTCAATGCTCACTGCGCTCGGTTCCGAGCCTCCACAACAAAATCAAAAGCAAGGCGCTTGCGGGAAGCGTGGCTTTCTTTGGAGGATGCGGGCATTGATCCCGCTACCTCTCGAATGCAAATCGAGCGCTCTACCATTTGAGCTAATCCCCCATTGCTGGAGGCTCTTATTTGTGTTATGGCTGATCCCTGCTCTCTCATGTGCTATGCGCAATAAATGCAGGTTTCAAAAACAGTCACACCGACTGACCAATAAACCCCTAGTGCTTTGACGCATTCCACCAGACTTGAAATGTGGGCAGTGAGCTACCCGAGGGGCTCTAAACACAAAGAGGACGTAATTGCATTAGCCGGGAATCGAACCCGGGCCTCCCGCGAGGCAGGCGAGAATTCTACCACTGAACCACCAATGCTCCACACGCACGCAACTGCTGTCAACCTCGCTCAGCCGGGCCTAGGAGAGTCCAGCTTTCGTCCACCGTTACCATCTCTGTGAAGGCATTCGCATGTGGGTCAAGTTCACCCAAAGATGCTCCTCCTCTCGAAAGCCAATTAAATCCTGGTTTTATGGAAAACTTTCCAACAGCAGGAGCAGAGTGGCGCAGCGGAAGCGTGCTGGGCCCATAACCCAGAGGTCGATGGATCGAAACCATCCTCTGCTAAGTTGTATTTTCTTATGCCAATCGATATTTGCTTGCTTGAGCAAAGGGCTTTCTTTCACACACAAAGACGAGTTGAACCTGATTCTGGTGATAAAACGAGCTAAAAAACACTCAGCAAAAGGATGGCCCTTGCGCCAAGGGAGTCTTGTCTCTTGGCCATGGAAGCCTGGCTGTGCTTTCTTTAATGGACGGCTTTTGTCCAATACTGCCTGCGTAACTTTGGGCATGCTAAGCCACGGCCTTATGCTTTGCGGTAGTCCTTAAGTATCAAGGTATCGGCTGAAGCCACAGCTAGCCAAAAGTGTCAACGCCTTGGAGCATGTTATGAGGATGACTCTGGCTTCCCATGTTGACTAGAGACACGAGGGGTTGGCAATGCTCACTGCGCTCGGTTCCAAGCCTCCACAACAAAATCAAAAGCAAGGCGCTTCCGGGAAGCGTGGCTTTCTTTGGAGGATGCGGGCATTGATCCCGCTACCTCTCGCATGCTAAGCGAGCGCTCTACCACTTGAGCTAATCCCCCTTTGCTGGAGGCTCTAATTTGTGTTATGGCTGATCCCTGCTCTCTCATGTGCTATGGGCAATAAATGCAGGTTTCAAAAACTAGAGACAGGAGGGGTTGGCAATGCTCAATGCTCACTGCGCTCGGTTCCGAGCCTCCACAACAAAATCAAAAGCAAGGCGCTTGCGGGAAGCGTGGCTTTCTTTGGAGGATGCGGGCATTGATCCCGCTACCTCTCGAATGCAAATCGAGCGCTCTACCATTTGAGCTAATCCCCCATTGCTGGAGGCTCTTATTTGTGTTATGGCTGATCCCTGCTCTCTCATGTGCTATGCGCAATAAATGCAGGTTTCAAAAACAGTCACACCGACTGACCAATAAACCCCTAGTGCTTTGACGCATTCCACCAGACTTGAAATGTGGGCAGTGAGCTACCCGAGGGGCTCTAAACACAAAGAGGACGTAATTGCATTGGCCGGGAATCGAACCCGGGCCTCCCGCGTGGCAGGCGAGAATTCTACCACTGAACCACCAATGCTCCACACGCACGCAACTGCTGTCAACTTCGCTCAGCCGGGCCTAGGAGAGTCCAGCTTTCGTCCACCGTTACCATCTCTGTGAAGGCATTCGCATGTGGGTCAAGTTCACCCAAAGATGCTCCTCCTCTCGAAAGCCAATTAAATCCTGGTTTTATGGAAAACTTTCCAACAGCAGGAGCAGAGTGGCGCAGCGGAAGCGTGCTGGGCCCATAACCCAGAGGTCGATGGATCGAAACCATCCTCTGCTAAGTTGTATTTTCTTATGCCAATCGATATTTGCTTGCTTGAGCAAAGGGCTTTCTTTCACACACAAAGACGAGTTGAACCTGATTCTGGTGATAAAACGAGCTAAAAAACACTCAGCAAAAGGATGGCCCTTGCGCCAAGGAAGTCTTGTCTCTTGGCCATGGAAGCCTGGCTGTGCTTTCTTTAATGGACGGCTTTTGTCCAATACTGCCTGCGTAACTTTGGGCATGCCAAGCCACGGCCTTATGCTTTGCGGTAGTCCTTAAGTATCAAGGTATCGGCTGAAGCCACAGCTAGCCAAAAGTGTCAACGCCTTGGAGCATGTTATGAGGATGACTCTGGCTTCCCATGTTGACTAGAGACACGAGGGGTTGGCAATGCTCACTGCGCTCGGTTCCAAGCCTCCACAACAAAATCAAAAGCAAGGTGCTTCCGGGAAGCGTGGCTTTCTTTGGAGGATGCGGGCATTGATCCGGCTACCTCTCGCATGCTAAGCGAGCGCTCTACCACTTGAGATAATCCCCCTTTGCTGGAGGCTCTTATTTGTGTTATGGCTGATCCCTGCTCTCTCATGTGCTATGGGCAATAAATGCAGGTTTCAAAAACTAGAGACAGGAGGGGTTGGCAATGCTCAATGCTCACTGCGCTCGGTTCCGAGCCTCCACAACAAAATCAAAAGCAAGGCGCTTGCGGGAAGCGTGGCTTTCTTTGGAGGATGCGGGCATTGATCCCGCTACCTCTCGAATGCAAATCGAGCGCTCTACCATTTGAGCTAATCCCCCTTTGCTGCAGGCTCTTATTTGTGTTATGGCTGATCCCTGCTCTCTCATGTGCTATGCGCAATAAATGCAGGTTTCAAAAACAGTCACACCGACTGACCAATAAACCCCTAGTGCTTTGACGCATTCCACCAGACTTGAAATGTGGGCAGTGAGCTACCCGAGGGGCTCTAAACACAAAGAGGACGTAATTGCATTGGCCGGGAATCGAACCCGGGCCTCCCGCGTGGCAGGCGAGAATTCTACCACTGAACCACCAATGCTCCACACGCACACAACTGCTGTCAACCTCGCTCAGCCGGGCCTAGGAGAGTCCAGCTTTCGTCCACCGTTACCATCTCTGTGAAGGCATTCGCATGTGGGTCAAGTTCACCCAAAGATGCTCCTCCTCTCGAAAGCCAATTAAATCCTGGTTTTATGGAAAACTTTCCAACAGCAGGAGCAGAGTGGCGCAGCGGAAGCGTGCTGGGCCCATAACCCAGAGGTCGATGGATCGAAACCATCCTCTGCTAAGTTGTATTTTCTTATGCCAATCGATATTTGCTTGCTTGAGCAAAGGGCTTTCTTTCACACACAAAGACGAGTTGAACCTGATTCTGGTGATAAAACGAGCTAAAAAACACTCAGCAAAAGGATGGCCCTTGCGCCAAGGGAGTCTTGTCTCTTGGCCATGGAAGCCTGGCTGTGCTTTCTTTAATGGACGGCTTTTGTCCAATACTGCCTGCGTAACTTTGGGCATGCCAAGCCACGGCCTTATGCTTTGCGGTAGTCCTTAAGTATCAAGGTATCGGCTGAAGCCACAGCTAGCCAAAAGTGTCAACGCCTTGGAGCATGTTATGAGGATGACTCTGGCTTCCCATGTTGACTAGAGACACGAGGGGTTGGCAATGCTCACTGCGCTCGGTTCCAAGCCTCCACAACAAAATCAAAAGCAAGGCGCTTCCGGGAAGCGTGGCTTTCTTTGGAGGATGCGGGCATTGATTCCGCTACCTCTCGCATGCTAAGCGAGCTCTCTACCACTTGAGCTAATCCCCCTTTGCTGGAGGCTCTTATTTGTGTTATGGCTGATCCCTGCTCTCTCATGTGCTATGGGCAATAAATGCAGGTTTCAAAAACTAGAGACAGGAGGGGTTGGCAATGCTCAATGCTCACTGCGCTCGGTTCCGAGCCTCCACAACAAAATCAAAAGCAAGGCGCTTGCGGGAAGCGTGGCTTTCTTTGGAGGATGCGGGCATTGATCCCGCTACCTCTCGAATGCAAATCGAGCGCTCTACCATTTGAGCTAATCCCCCATTGCTGGAGGCTCTTATTTGTGTTATGGCTGATCCCTGCTCTCTCATGTGCTATGCGCAATAAATGCAGGTTTCAAAAACAGTCACACCGACTGACCAATAAACCCCTAGTGCTTTGACGCATTCCACCAGACTTGAAATGTGGGCAGTGAGCTACCCGAGGGGCTCTAAACACAAAGAGGACGTAATTGCATTGGCCGGGAATCGAACCCGGGCCTCCCGCGTGGCAGGCGAGAATGCCAAGCCACGGCCTTATGCTTTGCGGTAGTCCTTAAGTATCAAGGTATCGGCTGAAGCCACAGCTAGCCAAAAGTGTCAATGCCTTGGAGCATGTTATGAGGATGACTCTGGCTTCCCATGTTGACTAGAGACACGAGGGGTTGGCAATGCTCACTGTGCTCGGTTCCAAGCCTCCACAACAAAATCAAAAGCAAGGCGCTTCCGGGAAGCGTGGCTTTCTTTGGAGGATGCGGGAATTGATCCCGCTACCTCTCGCATGCTAAGCGAGCGCTCTACCACTTGAGCTAATCCCCCTTTGCTGGAGGCTCTTATTTGTGTTATGGCTGATCCCTGCTCTCTCATGTGCTATGGGCAATAAATGCAGGTTTCAAAAACTAGAGACAGGAGGGGTTGGCAATGCTCAATGCTCACTGCGCTCGGTTCCGAGCCTCCACAACAAAATCAAAAGCAAGGCGCTTGCGGGAAGCGTGGCTTTCTTTGGAGGATGCGGGCATTGATCCCGCTACCTCTCGAATGCAAATCGAGCGCTCTACCATTTGAGCTAATCCCCCTTTGCTGCAGGCTCTTATTTGTGTTATGACTGATCCCTGCTCTCTCATGTGCTATGCGCAATAAATGCAGGTTTCAAAAACAGTCACACCGACTGACCAATAAACCCCTAGTGCTTTGACGCATTCCACCAGACTTGAAATGTGGGCAGTGAGCTACCCGAGGGGCTCTAAACACAAAGAGGACGTAATTGCATTGGCCGGGAATCGAACCCGGGCCTCCCGCGTGGCAGGCGAGAATTCTACCACTGAACCACCAATGCTCCACACGCACGCAACTGCTGTCAACCTCGCTCAGCCGGGCCTAGGAGAGTCCAGCTTTCGTCCACCGTTACCATCTCTGTGAAGGCATTCGCATGTGGGTCAAGTTCACCCAAAGATGCTCCTCCTCTCGAAAACCAATTAAATCCTGGTTTTATGGAAAACTTTCCAACAGCAGGAGCAGAGTGGCGCAGCGGAAGCGTGCTGGGCCCATAACCCAGAGGTCGATGGATCGAAACCATCCTCTGCTAAGTTGTATTTTCTTATGCCAATCGATATTTGCTTGCTTGAGCAAAGGGCTTTCTTTCACACACAAAGACGAGTTGAACCTGATTCTGGTGATAAAACGAGCTAAAAAACACTCAGCAAAAGGATGGCCCTTGCGCCAAGGGAGTCTTGTCTCTTGGCCATGGAAGCCTGGCTGTGCTTTCTTTAATGGACGGCTTTTGTCCAATACTGCCTGCGTAACTTTGGGCATGCCAAGCCACGGCCTTATGCTTTGCGGTAGTCCTTAAGTATCAAGGTATCGGCTGAAGCCACAGCTAGCCAAAAGTGTCAACGCCTTGGAGCATGTTATGAGGATGACTCTGGCTTCCCATGTTGACTAGAGACACGAGGGGTTGGCAATGCTCACTGCGCTCGGTTCCAAGCCTCCACAACAAAATCAAAAGCAAGGCGCTTCCGGGAAGCGTGGCTTTCTTTGGAGGATGCGGGCATTGATCCCGCTACCTCTCGCATGCTAAGCGAGCGCTCTACCACTTGAGCTAATCCCCCTTTGCTGGAGGCTCTTATTTGTGTTATGGCTGATCCCTGCTCTCTCATGTGCTATGGGCAATAAATGCAGGTTTCAAAAACTAGAGACAGGAGGGGTTGGCAATGCTCAATGCTCACTGCGCTCGGTTCCGAGCCTCCACAACAAAATCAAAAGCAAGGCGCTTGCGGGAAGCGTGGCTTTCTTTGGAGGATGCGGGCATTGATCCCGCTACCTCTCGAATGCAAATCGAGCGCTCTACCATTTGAGCTAATCCCCCTTTGCTGGAGGCTCTTATTTGTGTTATGGCTGATCCCTGCTCTCTCATGTGCTATGCGCAATAAATGCAGGTTTCAAAAACAGTCACACCGACTGACCAATAAACCCCTAGTGCTTTAACGCATTCCACCAGACTTGAAATGTGAGCAGTGAGCTACCCGAGGGGCTCTAAACACAAAGAGGACGTAATTGCATTGGCCGGGAATCGAACCCGGGCCTCCCGCGTGGCAGGCGAGAATTCTACCACTGAACCACCAATGCTCCACACGCACGCAACTGCTGTCAACCTCGCTCAGCCGGGCCTAGGAGAGTCCAGCTTTCGTCCACCGTTACCATCTCTGTGAAGGCATTCGCATGTGGGTCAAGTTCACCCAAAGATGCTCCTCCTCTCGAAAGCCAATTAAATCCTGGTTTTATGGAAAACTTTCCAACAGCAGGAGCAGAGTGGCGCAGCGGAAGCGTGCTGGGCCCATAACCCAGAGGTCGATGGATCGAAACCATCCTCTGCTAAGTTGTATTTTCTTATGCCAATCGATATTTGCTTGCTTGAGCAAAGGGCTTTCTTTCACACACAAAGACGAGTTGAACCTGATTCTGGTGATAAAACGAGCTAAAAAACACTCAGCAAAAGGATGGCCCTTGCGCCAAGGGAGTCTTGTCTCTTGGCCATGGAAGCCTGGCTGTGCTTTCTTTAATGGACGGCTTTTGTCCAATACTGCCTGCGTAACTTTGGGCATGCCAAGCCACGGCCTTATGCTTTGCGGTAGTCCTTAAGTATCAAGGTATCGGCTGAAGCCACAGCTAGCCAAAAGTGTCAACGCCTTGGAGCATGTTATGAGGATGACTCTGGCTTCCCATGTTGACTAGAGACACGAGGGGTTGGCAATGCTCACTGCGCTCGGTTCCAAGCCTCCACAACAAAATCAAAAGCAAGGCGCTTCCGGGAAGCGTGGCTTTCTTTGGAGGATGCGGGCATTGATCCGGCTACCTCTCGCATGCTAAGCGAGCGCTCTACCACTTGAGATAATCCCCCTTTGCTGGAGGCTCTTATTTGTGTTATGGCTGATCCCTGCTCTCTCATGTGCTATGGGCAATAAATGCAGGTTTCAAAAACTAGAGACACGAGGGGTTGGCAATGCTCAATGCTCACTGCGCTCGGTTCCGAGCCTCCACAACAAAATCAAAAGCAAGGCGCTTGCAGGAAGCGTGGCTTTCTTTGGAGGATGCGGGCATTGATGCCGCTACCTCTCGCATGCTAAGCGAGCGCTCTACCACTTGAACTAATCCCCCTTTGCTGGAGGCTCTTATTTGTGTTATGGCTGATCCCTGCTCTCTCATGTGCTATGGGCAATAAATGCAGGTTTCAAAAACTAGAGACAGGAGGGGTTGGCAATGCTCAATGCTCACTGCGCTCGGTTCCGAGCCTCCACAACAAAATCAAAAGCAAGGCGCTTGCGGGAAGCGTGGCTTTCTTTGGAGGATGCGGGCATTGATCCCGCTACCTCTCGAATGCAAATCGAGCGCTCTACCATTTGAGCTAATCCCCCTTTGCTGCAGGCTCTTATTTGTGTTATGGCTGATCCCTGCTCTCTCATGTGCTATGCGCAATAAATGCAGGTTTCAAAAACAGTCACACCGACTGACCAATAAACCCCTAGTGCTTTGACGCATTCCACCAGACTTGAAATGTGGGCAGTGAGCTACCCGAGGGGCTCTAAACACAAAGAGGACGTAATTGCATTGGCCGGGAATCGAACCCGGGCCTCCCGCGTGGCAGGCGAGAATTCTACCACTGAACCACCAATGCTCCACACGCACACAACTGCTGTCAACCTCGCTCAGCCGGGCCTAGGAGAGTCCAGCTTTCGTCCACCGTTACCATCTCTGTGAAGGCATTCGCATGTGGGTCAAGTTCACCCAAAGATGCTCCTCCTCTCGAAAGCCAATTAAATCCTGGTTTTATGGAAAACTTTCCAACAGCAGGAGCAAAGTGGCGCAGCGGAAGCGTGCTGGGCCCATAACCCAGAGGTCGATGGATCGAAACCATCCTCTGCTAAGTTGTATTTTCTTATGCCAATCGATATTTGCTTGCTTGAGCAAAGGGCTTTCTTTCACACACAAAGACGAGTTGAACCTGATTCTGGTGATAAAACGAGCTAAAAAACACTCAGCAAAAGGATGGCCCTTGCGCCAAGGGAGTCTTGTCTCTTGGCCATGGAAGCCTGGCTGTGCTTTCTTTAATGGACGGCTTTTGTCCAATACTGCCTGCGTAACTTTGGGCATGCCAAGCCACGGCCTTATGCTTTGCGGTAGTCCTTAAGTATCAAGGTATCGGCTGAAGCCACAGCTAGCCAAAAGTGTCAACGCCTTGGAGCATGTTATGAGGATGACTCTGGCTTCCCATGTTGACTAGAGACACGAGGGGTTGGCAATGCTCACTGCGCTCGGTTCCGAGCCTCCACAACAAAATCAAAAGCAAGGCGCTTGCGGGAAGCGTGGCTTTCTTTGGAGGATGCGGGCATTGATCCCGCTACCTCTCGAATGCAAATCGAGCGCTCTACCATTTGAGCTAATCCCCCACTGCTGGAGGCTCTTATTTGTGTTATGGCTGATCCCTGCTCTCTCATGTGCTATGCGCAATAAATGCAGGTTTCAAAAACAGTCACACCGACTGACCAATAAACCCCTAGTGCTTTGACGCATTCCACCAGACTTGAAATGTGGGCAGTGAGCTACCCGAGGGGCTCTAAACACAAAGAGGACGTAATTGCATTGGCCGGGAATCGAACCCGGGCCTCCCACGTGGCAGGCGAGAATTCTACCACTGAACCACCAATGCTCCACACGCACGCAACTGCTGTCAACCTCGCTCAGCCGGGCCTAGGAGAGTCCAGCTTTCGTCCACCGTTACCATCTCTGTGAAGGCATTCGCATGTGGGTCAAGTTCACCCAAAGATGCTCCTCCTCTCGAAAGCCAATTAAATCCTGGTTTTATGGAAAACTTTCCAACAGCAGGAGCAGAGTGGCGCAGCGGAAGCGTGCTGGGCCCATAACCCAGAGGTCGATGGATCGAAACCATCCTCTGCTAAGTTGTATTTTCTTATGCCAATACGATATTTGCTTGCTTGAGCAAAGGGCTTTCTTTCACACACAAAGACGAGTTGAACCTGATTCTGGTGATAAAACGAGCTAAAAAACACTCAGCAAAAGGATGGCCCTTGCGCCAAGGGAGTCTTGTCTCTTGGCCATGGAAGCCTGGCTGTGCTTTCTTTAATGGACGGCTTTTGTCCAATACTGCCTGCGTAACTTTGGGCATGCCAAGCCACGGCCTTATGCTTTGCGGTAGTCCTTAAGTATCAAGGTATCGGCTGAAGCCACAGCTAGCCAAAAGTGTCAACGCCTTGGAGCATGTTATGAGGATGACTCTGGCTTCCCATGTTGACTAGAGACACGAGGGGTTGGCAATGCTCACTGCGCTCGGTTCCAAGCCTCCACAACAAAATCAAAAGCAAGGCGCTTCCGGGAAGCGTGGCTTTCTTTGGAGGATGCGGGCATTGATCCCGCTACCTCTCGCATGCTAAGCGAGCGCTCTACCACTTGAACTAATCCCCCTTTGCTGGAGGCTCTTATTTGTGTTATGGCTGATCCCTGCTCTCTCATGTGCTATGGGCAATAAATGCAGGTTTCAAAAACTAGAGACAGGAGGGGTTGGCAATGCTCAATGCTCACTGCGCTCGGTTCCGAGCCTCCACAACAAAATCAAAAGCAAGGCGCTTGCGGGAAGCGTGGCTTTCTTTGGAGGATGCGGGCATTGATCCCGCTACCTCTCGAATGCAAATCGAGCGCTCTACCATTTGAGCTAATCCCCCATTGCTGGAGGCTCTTATTTGTGTTATGGCTGATCCCTGCTCTCTCATGTGCTATGCGCAATAAATGCAGGTTTCAAAAACAGTCACACCGACTGACCAATTAAACCCTAGTGCTTTGACGCATTCCACCAGACTTGAAATGTGGGCAGTGAGCTACCCGAGGGGCTCTAAACACAAAGAGGACGAAATTGCATTGGCCGGGAATCGAACCCGGGCCTCCCGCGTGGCAGGCGAGAATTCTACCACTGAACCACCAATGCTCCACACGCACGCAACTGCTGTCAACCTCGCTCAGCCGGGCCTAGGAGAGTCCAGCTTTCGTCCACCGTTACCATCTCTGTGAAGGCATTTGCATGTGGGTCAAGTTCACCCAAAGATGCTCCTCCTCTCGAAAGCCAATTAAATCCTGGTTTTATGGAAAACTTTCCAACAGCAGGAGCAGAGTGGCGCAGCGGAAGCGTGCTGGGCCCATAACCCAGAGGTCTATGGATCGAAACCATCCTCTGCTAAGTTGTATTTTCTTATGCCAATCGATATTTGCTTGCTTGAGCAAAGGGCTTTCTTTCACACACAAAGACGAGTTGAACCTGATTCTGGTGATAAAACGAGCTAAAAAACACTCAGCAAAAGGATGGCCCTTGCGCCAAGGGAGTCTTGTCTCTTGGCCATGGAAGCCTGGCTGTGCTTTCTTTAATGGACGGCTTTTGTCCAATACTGCCTGCGTAACTTTGGGCATGCCAAGCCACGGCCTTATGCTTTGCGGTAGTCCTTAAGTATCAAGGTATCGGCTGAAGCCACAGCTAGCCAAAAGTGTCAACGCCTTGGAGCATGTTATGAGGATGACTCTGGCTTCCCATGTTGACTAGAGACACGAGGGGTTGGCAATGCTCACTGCGCTCGGTTCCAAGCCTCCACAACAAAATCAAAAGCAAGGCGCTTCCGGGAAGCGTGGCTTTCTGTGGAGGATGCGGGCATTGATCCCGCTACCTCTCGCATGCTAATCGAGCGCTCTACCACTTGAGCTAATCCCCTTTGCTGGAGGCTCTTATTTGTGTTATGGCTGATCCCTGCTCTCTCATGTGCTATGGGCAATAAATGCAGGTTTCAAAAACTAGAGACACGAGGGGTTGGCAATGCTCACTGCGCTCGGTTCCGAGCCTCCACAACAAAATCAAAAGCAAGGCGCTTGCGGGAAGCGTGGCTTTCTTTGGAGGATGCGGGCATTGATCCCGCTACCTCTCGAATGCAAATCGAGCGCTCTACCATTTGAGCTAATCCCCCACTGCTGGAGGCTCTTATTTGTGTTATGGCTGATCCCTGCTCTCTCATGTGCTATGCGCAATAAATGCAGGTTTCAAAAACAGTCACACCGACTGACCAATAAACCCCTAGTGCTTTGACGCATTCCACCAGACTTGAAATGTGGGCAGTGAGCTACCCGAGGGGCTCTAAACACAAAGAGGACGTAATTGCATTGGCCGGGAATCGAACCCGGGCCTCCCACGTGGCAGGCGAGAATTCTACCACTGAACCACCAATGCTCCACACGCACGCAACTGCTGTCAACCTCGCTCAGCCGGGCCTAGGAGAGTCCAGCTTTCGTCCACCGTTACCATCTCTGTGAAGGCATTCGCATGTGGGTCAAGTTCACCCAAAGATGCTCCTCCTCTCGAAAGCCAATTAAATCCTGGTTTTATGGAAAACTTTCCAACAGCAGGAGCAGAGTGGCGCAGCGGAAGCGTGCTGGGCCCATAACCCAGAGGTCGATGGATCGAAACCATCCTCTGCTAAGTTGTATTTTCTTATGCCAATACGATATTTGCTTGCTTGAGCAAAGGGCTTTCTTTCACACACAAAGACGAGTTGAACCTGATTCTGGTGATAAAACGAGCTAAAAAACACTCAGCAAAAGGATGGCCCTTGCGCCAAGGGAGTCTTGTCTCTTGGCCATGGAAGCCTGGCTGTGCTTTCTTTAATGGACGGCTTTTGTCCAATACTGCCTGCGTAACTTTGGGCATGCCAAGCCACGGCCTTATGCTTTGCGGTAGTCCTTAAGTATCAAGGTATCGGCTGAAGCCACAGCTAGCCAAAAGTGTCAACGCCTTGGAGCATGTTATGAGGATGACTCTGGCTTCCCATGTTGACTAGAGACACGAGGGGTTGGCAATGCTCACTGCGCTCGGTTCCAAGCCTCCACAACAAAATCAAAAGCAAGGCGCTTCCGGGAAGCGTGGCTTTCTTTGGAGGATGCGGGCATTGATCCCGCTACCTCTCGCATGCTAAGCGAGCGCTCTACCACTTGAACTAATCCCCCTTTGCTGGAGGCTCTTATTTGTGTTATGGCTGATCCCTGCTCTCTCATGTGCTATGGGCAATAAATGCAGGTTTCAAAAACTAGAGACAGGAGGGGTTGGCAATGCTCAATGCTCACTGCGCTCGGTTCCGAGCCTCCACAACAAAATCAAAAGCAAGGCGCTTGCGGGAAGCGTGGCTTTCTTTGGAGGATGCGGGCATTGATCCCGCTACCTCTCGAATGCAAATCGAGCGCTCTACCATTTGAGCTAATCCCCCATTGCTGGAGGCTCTTATTTGTGTTATGGCTGATCCCTGCTCTCTCATGTGCTATGCGCAATAAATGCAGGTTTCAAAAACAGTCACACCGACTGACCAATTAAACCCTAGTGCTTTGACGCATTCCACCAGACTTGAAATGTGGGCAGTGAGCTACCCGAGGGGCTCTAAACACAAAGAGGACGAAATTGCATTGGCCGGGAATCGAACCCGGGCCTCCCGCGTGGCAGGCGAGAATTCTACCACTGAACCACCAATGCTCCACACGCACGCAACTGCTGTCAACCTCGCTCAGCCGGGCCTAGGAGAGTCCAGCTTTCGTCCACCGTTACCATCTCTGTGAAGGCATTTGCATGTGGGTCAAGTTCACCCAAAGATGCTCCTCCTCTCGAAAGCCAATTAAATCCTGGTTTTATGGAAAACTTTCCAACAGCAGGAGCAGAGTGGCGCAGCGGAAGCGTGCTGGGCCCATAACCCAGAGGTCTATGGATCGAAACCATCCTCTGCTAAGTTGTATTTTCTTATGCCAATCGATATTTGCTTGCTTGAGCAAAGGGCTTTCTTTCACACACAAAGACGAGTTGAACCTGATTCTGGTGATAAAACGAGCTAAAAAACACTCAGCAAAAGGATGGCCCTTGCGCCAAGGGAGTCTTGTCTCTTGGCCATGGAAGCCTGGCTGTGCTTTCTTTAATGGACGGCTTTTGTCCAATACTGCCTGCGTAACTTTGGGCATGCCAAGCCACGGCCTTATGCTTTGCGGTAGTCCTTAAGTATCAAGGTATCGGCTGAAGCCACAGCTAGCCAAAAGTGTCAACGCCTTGGAGCATGTTATGAGGATGACTCTGGCTTCCCATGTTGACTAGAGACACGAGGGGTTGGCAATGCTCACTGCGCTCGGTTCCAAGCCTCCACAACAAAATCAAAAGCAAGGCGCTTCCGGGAAGCGTGGCTTTCTGTGGAGGATGCGGGCATTGATCCCGCTACCTCTCGCATGCTAATCGAGCGCTCTACCACTTGAGCTAATCCCCTTTGCTGGAGGCTCTTATTTGTGTTATGGCTGATCCCTGCTCTCTCATGTGCTATGGGCAATAAATGCAGGTTTCAAAAACTAGAGACAGGAGGGGTTGGCAATGCTCAATGCTCACTGCGCTCGGTTCCGAGCCTCCACAACAAAATCAAAAGCAAGGCGCTTGTGGGAAGCGTGGCTTTCTTTGGAGGATGCGGGCATTGATCCCGCTACCTCTCGAATGCAAATCGAGCGCTCTACCATTTGAGCTAATCCCCCATTGCTGGAGGCTCTTATTTGTGTTATGGCTGATCCCTGCTCTCTCATGTGCTATGCGCAATAAATGCAGGTTTCGAAAACAGTCACACCGACTGACCAATAAACCCCTAGTGCTTTGACGCATTCCACCAGACTTGAAATGTGGGCAGTGAGCTACCCGAGGGGCTCTAAACACAAAGAGGACGTAATTGCATTGGCCGGGAATCGAACCCGGGCCTCCCGCGTGGCAGGCGAGAATTCTACCACTGAACCACCAATGCTCCACACGCACGCAACTGCTGTCAACCTCGCTCAGCCGGGCCTAGGAGAGTCCAGCTTTCGTCCACCGTTACCATCTCTGTGAAGGCATTCGCATGTGGGTCAAGTTCACCCAAAGATGCTCCTCCTCTCGAAAGCCAATTAAATCCTGGTTTTATGGAAATCTTTCCAACAGCAGGAGCAGAGTGGCGCAGCGGAAGCGTGCTGGGCCCATAACCCAGAGGTCGATGGATCGAAACCATCCTCTGCTAAGTTGTATTTTCTTATGCCAATCGATATTTGCTTGCTTGAGCAAAGGGCTTTCTTTCACACACAAAGACGAGTTGAACCTGATTCTGGTGATAAAACGAGCTAAAAAACACTCAGCAAAAGGATGGCCCTTGCGCCAAGGGAGTCTTGTCTCTTGGCCATGGAAGCCTGGCTGTGCTTTCTTTAATGGACGGCTTTTGTCCAATACTGCCTGCGTAACTTTGGGCATGCCAAGCCACGGCCTTATGCTTTGCGGTAGTCCTTAAGTATCAAGGTATCGGCTGAAGCCACAGCTAGCCAAAAGTGTCAACGCCTTGGAGCATGTTATGAGGATGACTCTGGCTTCCCATGTTGACTAGATACACGAGGGGTTGGCAATGCTCACTGCGCTCGGTTCCAAGCCTCCACAACAAAATCAAAAGCAAGGCGCTTCCGGGAAGCGTGGCTTTCTTTGGAGGATGCGGGCATTGATCCCGCTACCTCTCGCATGCTAAGCGAGCGCTCTACCACTTGAGCTAATCCCCCTTTGCTGGAGGCTCTTATTTGTGTTATGGCTGATCCCTGCTCTCTCATGTGCTATGGGCAATAAATGCAGGTTTCAAAAACTAGAGACAGGAGGGGTTGGCAATGCTCAATGCTCACTGCGCTCGGTTCCGAGCCTCCACAACAAAATCAAAAGCAAGGCGCTTGCGGGAAGCGTGGCTTTCTTTGGAGGATGCGGGCATTGATCCCGCTACCTCTCGAATGCAAATCGAGCGCTCTACCATTTGAGCTAATCCCCCATTGCTGGAGGCTCTTATTTGTGTTATGGCTGATCCCTGCTCTCTCATGTGCTATGCGCAATAAATGCAGGTTTCAAAAACAGTCACACCGACTGACCAATAAACCCCTAGTGCTTTGACGCATTCCACCAGACTTGAAATGTGGGCAATGAGCTACCCGAGGGGCGCTAAAAACAAAGAGGACGTAATTGCATTGGCCGGGAATCGAACCCGGGCCTCCCGCGTGGCAGGCGAGAATTCTACCACTGAACCACCAATGCTCCACACGCACGCAACTGCTGTCAACCTCGCTCAGCCGGGCCTAGGAGAGTCCAGCTTTCGTCCACCGTTACCATCTCTGTGAAGGCATTCGCATGTGGGTCAAGTTCACCCAAAGATGCTCCTCCTCTCGAAAGCCAATTAAATCCTGGTTTTATGGAAAACTTTCCAACAGCAGGAGCAGAGTGGCGCAGCGGAAGCGTGCTGGGCCCATAACCCAGAGGTCGATGGATCGAAACCATCCTCTGCTAAGTTGTATTTTCTTATGCCAATCGATATTTGCTTGCTTGAGCAAAGGGCTTTCTTTCACACACAAAGACGAGTTGAACCTGATTCTGGTGATAAAACGAGCTAAAAAACACTCAGCAAAAGGATGGCCCTTGCGCCAAGGGAGTCTTGTCTCTTGGCCATGGAAGCCTGGCTGTGCTTTCTTTAATGGACGGCTTTTGTCCAATACTGCCTGCGTAACTTTGGGCATGCCAAGACACGGCCTTATGCTTTGCGGTAGTCCTTAAGTATCAAGGTATCGGCTGAAGCCACAGCTAGCCAAAAGTGTCAACGCCTTGGAGCATGTTATGAGGATGACTCTGGCTTCCCATGTTGACTAGAGACACGAGGGGTTGGCAATGCTCACTGCGCTCGGTTCCAAGCCTCCACAACAAAATCAAAAGCAAGGCGCTTCCGGGAAGCGTGGCTTTCTTTGGAGGATGCGGGCATTGATCCCGCTACCTCTCGCATGCTAAGCGAGCGCTCTACCACTTGAGCTAATCCCCCTTTGCTGGAGGCTCTTATTTGTGTTATGGCTGATCCCTGCTCTCTCATGTGCTATGGGCAATAAATGCAGGTTTCAAAAACTAGAGACAGGAGGGGTTGGCAATGCTCAATGCTCACTGCGCTCGGTTCCGAGCCTCCACAACAAAATCAAAAGCAAGGCGCTTGCGGGAAGCGTGGCTTTCTTTGGAGGATGCGGGCATTGATCCTGCTACCTCTCGAATGCAAATCGAGCGCTCTACCATTTGAGCTAATCCCCCTTTGCTGCAGGCTCTTATTTGTGTTATGGCTGATCCCTGCTCTCTCATGTGCTATGCGCAATAAATGCAGGTTTCAAAAATAGTCACACCGACTGACCAATAAACCCCTAGTGCTTTGACGCATTCCACCAGACTTGAAATGTGGGCAGTGAGCTACCCGAGGGGCTCTAAACACAAAGGGGACGTAATTGCATTGGCCGGGAATCGAACCCGGGCCTCCCGCGTGGCAGGCGAGAATTCTACCACTGAACCACCAATGCTCCACACGCACGCAACTGCTGTCAACCTCGCTCAGCCGGGCCTAGGAGAGTCCAGCTTTCGTCCACCGTTACCATCTCTGTGAAGGCATTCGCATGTGGGTCAAGTTCACCCAAAGATGCTCCTCCTCTCGAAAGCCAATTAAATCCTGGTTTTATGGAAAACTTTCCAACAGCAGGAGCAGAGTGGCGCAGCGGAAGCGTGCTGGGCCCATAACCCAGAGGTCGATGGATCGAAACCATCCTCTGCTAAGTTGTATTTTCTTATGCCAATCGATATTTGCTTGCTTGAGCAAAGGGCTTTCTTTCACACACAAAGACGAGTTGAACCTGATTCTGGTGATAAAACGAGCTAAAAAACACTCAGCAAAAGGATGGCCCTTGCGCCAAGGGAGTCTTGTCTCTTGGCCATGGAAGCCTGGCTGTGCTTTCTTTAATGGACGGCTTTTGTCCAATACTGCCTGCGTAACTTTGGGCATGCCAAGACACGGCCTTATGCTTTGCGGTAGTCCTTAAGTATCAAGGTATCGGCTGAAGCCACAGCTAGCCAAAAGTGTCAACGCCTTGGAGCATGTTATGAGGATGACTCTGGCTTCCCATGTTGACTAGAGACACGAGGGGTTGGCAATGCTCACTGCGCTCGGTTCCAAGCCTCCACAACAAAATCAAAAGCAAGGCGCTTCCGGGAAGCGTGGCTTTCTTTGGAGGATGCGGGCATTGATCCCGCTACCTCTCGCATGCTAAGCGAGCGCTCTACCACTTGAGCTAATCCCCCTTTGCTGGAGGCTCTTATTTGTGTTATGGCTGATCCCTGCTCTCTCATGTGCTATGGGCAATAAATGCAGGTTTCAAAAACTAGAGACAGGAGGGGTTGGCAATGCTCAATGCTCACTGCGCTCGGTTCCGAGCCTCCACAACAAAATCAAAAGCAAGGCGCTTGCGGGAAGCGTGGCTTTCTTTGGAGGATGCGGGCATTGATCCCGCTACCTCTCGAATGCAAATCGAGCGCTCTACCATTTGAGCTAATCCCCCTTTGCTGCAGGCTCTTATTTGTGTTATGGCTGATCCCTGCTCTCTCATGTGCTATGCGCAATAAATGCAGGTTTCAAAAATAGTCACACCGACTGACCAATAAACCCCTAGTGCTTTGACGCATTCCACCAGACTTGAAATGTGGGCAGTGAGCTACCCGAGGGGCTCTAAACACAAAGGGGACGTAATTGCATTGGCCGGGAATCGAACCCGGGCCTCCCGCGTGGCAGGCGAGAATTCTACCACTGAACCACCAATGCTCCACACGCACGCAACTGCTGTCAACCTCGCTCAGCCGGGCCTAGGAGAGTCCAGCTTTCGTCCACCGTTACCATCTCTGTGAAGGCATTCGCATGTGGGTCAAGTTCACCCAAAGATGCTCCTCCTCTCGAAAGCCAATTAAATCCTGGTTTTATGGAAAACTTTCCAACAGCAGGAGCAGAGTGGCGCAGCGGAAGCGTGCTGGGCCCATAACCCAGAGGTCGATGGATCGAAACCATCCTCTGCTAAGTTGTATTTTCTTATGCCAATCGATATTTGCTTGCTTGAGCAAAGGGCTTTCTTTCACACACAAAGACGAGTTGAACCTGATTCTGGTGATAAAACGAGCTAAAAAACACTCAGCAAAAGGATGGCCCTTGCGCCAAGGGAGTCTTGTCTCTTGGCCATGGAAGCCTGGCTGTGCTTTCTTTAATGGACGGCTTTTGTCCAATACTGCCTGCGTAACTTTGGGCATGCCAAGCCACGGCCTTATGCTTTGCGGTAGTCCTTAAGTATCAAGGTATCGGCTGAAGCCACAGCTAGCCAAAAGTGTCAACGCCTTGGAGCATGTTATGAGGATGACTCTGGCTTCCCATGTTGACTAGAGACACGAGGGGTTGGCAATGCTCACTGCGCTCGGTTCCAAGCCTCCACAACAAAATCAAAAGCAAGGCGCTTCCGGGAAGCGTGGCTTTCTTTGGAGGATGCGGGCATTGATCCCGCTACCTCTCGCATGCTAAGCGAGCGCTCTACCACTTGAGCTAATCCCCCTTTGCTGGAGGCTCTTATTTGTGTTATGGCTGATCCCTGCTCTCTCATGTGCTATGGGCAATAAATGCAGGTTTCAAAAACTAGAGACAGGAGGGGTTGGCAATGCTCAATGCTCACTGCGCTCGGTTCCGAGCCTCCACAACAAAATCAAAAGCAAGGCGCTTGCGGGAAGCGTGGCTTTCTTTGAAAGATGCGGGCATTGATCCCGCTACCTCTCGAATGCAAATCGAGCGCTCTACCATTTGAGCTAATCCCCCATTGCTGGAGGCTCTTATTTGTGTTATGGCTGATCCCTGCTCTCTCATGTGCTATGCGCAATAAATGCAGGTTTCAAAAACAGTCACACCGACTGACCAATAAACCCCTAGTGCTTTGACGCATTCCACCAGACTTGAAATGTGGGCAGTGAGCTACCCGAGGGGCTCTAAACACAAAGAGGACGTAATTGCATTGGCCGGGAATCGAACCCGGGCCTCCCGCGTGGCAGGCGAGAATTCTACCACTGAACCACCAATGCTCCACACGCACGCAACTGCTGTCAACCTCGCTCAGCCGGGCCTAGGAGAGTCCAGCTTTCGTCCACCGTTACCATCTCTGTGAAGGCATTCGCATGTGGGTCAAGTTCACCCAAAGATGCTCCTCCTCTCGAAAGCCAATTAAATCCTGGTTTTATGGAAAACTTTCCAACAGCAGGAGCAGAGTGGCGCAGCGGAAGCGTGCTGGGCCCATAACCCAGAGGTCGATGAATCGAAACCATCCTCTGCTAAGTTGTATTTTCTTATGCCAATCGATATTTGCTTGCTTGAGCAAAGGGCTTTCTTTCACACACAAAGACGAGTTGAACCTGATTCTGGTGATAAAACGAGCTAAAAAACACTCAGCAAAAGGATGGCCCTTGCGCCAAGGGAGTCTTGTCTCTTGGCCATGGAAGCCTGGCTGTGCTTTCTTTAATGGACGGCTTTTGTCCAATACTGCCTGCGTAACTTTGGGCATGCCAAGACACGGCCTTATGCTTTGCGGTAGTCCTTAAGTATCAAGGTATCGGCTGAAGCCACAGCTAGCCAAAAGTGTCAACGCCTTGGAGCATGTTATGAGGATGACTCTGGCTTCCCATGTTGACTAGAGACACGAGGGGTTGGCAATGCTCACTGCGCTCGGTTCCAAGCCTCCACAACAAAATCAAAAGCAAGGCGCTTCCGGGAAGCGTGGCTTTCTTTGGAGGATGCGGGCATTGATCCCGCTACCTCTCGCATGCTTAGCGAGCGCTCTACCACTTGAGCTAATCCCCCTTTGCTGGAGGCTCTTATTTGTGTTATGGCTGATCCCTGCTCTCTCATGTGCTATGGGCAATAAATGCAGGTTTCAAAAACTAGAGACAGGAGGGGTTGGCAATGCTCAATGCTCACTGCGCTCGGTTCCGAGCCTCCACAACAAAATCAAAAGCAAGGCGCTTGCGGGAAGCGTGGCTTTCTTTGGAGGATGCGGGCATTGATCCCGCTACCTCTCGAATGCAAATCGAGCGCTCTACCATTTGAGCTAATCCCCCTTTGCTGCAGGCTCTTATTTGTGTTATGGCTGATCCCTGCTCTCTCATGTGCTATGCGCAATAAATGCAGGTTTCAAAAATAGTCACACCGACTGACCAATAAACCCCTAGTGCTTTGACGCATTCCACCAGACTTGAAATGTGGGCAGTGAGCTACCCGAGGGGCTCTAAACACAAAGGGGACGTAATTGCATTGGCCGGGAATCGAACCCGGGCCTCCCGCGTGGCAGGCGAGAATTCTACCACTGAACCACCAATGCTCCACACGCACGCAACTGCTGTCAACCTCGCTCAGCCGGGCCTAGGAGAGTCCAGCTTTCGTCCACCGTTACCATCTCTGTGAAGGCATTCGCATGTGGGTCAAGTTCACCCAAAGATGCTCCTCCTCTCGAAAGCCAATTAAATCCTGGTTTTATGGAAAACTTTCCAACAGCAGGAGCAGAGTGGCGCAGCGGAAGCGTGCTGGGCCCATAACCCAGAGGTCGATGGATCGAAACCATCCTCTGCTAAGTTGTATTTTCTTATGCCAATCGATATTTGCTTGCTTGAGCAAAGGGCTTTCTTTCACACACAAAGACGAGTTGAACCTGATTCTGGTGATAAAACGAGCTAAAAAACACTCAGCAAAAGGATGGCCCTTGCGCCAAGGGAGTCTTGTCTCTTGGCCATGGAAGCCTGGCTGTGCTTTCTTTAATGGACGGCTTTTGTCCAATACTGCCTGCGTAACTTTGGGCATGCCAAGCCACGGCCTTATGCTTTGCGGTAGTCCTTAAGTATCAAGGTATCGGCTGAAGCCACAGCTAGCCAAAAGTGTCAACGCCTTGGAGCATGTTATGAGGATGACTCTGGCTTCCCATGTTGACTAGAGACACGAGGGGTTGGCAATGCTCACTGCGCTCGGTTCCAAGCCTCCACAACAAAATCAAAAGCAAGGCGCTTCCGGGAAGCGTGGCTTTCTTTGGAGGATGCGGGCATTGATCCCGCTACCTCACGCATGCTAAGCGAGCGCTCTACCACTTGAGCTAATCCCCCTTTGCTGGAGGCTCTTATTTGTGTTATGGCTGATCCCTGCTCTCTCATGTGCTATGGGCAATAAATGCAGGTTTCAAAAACTAGAGACAGGAGGGGTTGGCAATGCTCAATGCTCACTGCGCTCGGTTCCGAGCCTCCACAACAAAATCAAAAGCAAGGCGCTTGCGGGAAGCGTGGCTTTCTTTGAAAGATGCGGGCATTGATCCCGCTACCTCTCGAATGCAAATCGAGCGCTCTACCATTTGAGCTAATCCCCCATTGCTGGAGGCTCTTATTTGTGTTATGGCTGATCCCTGCTCTCTCATGTGCTATGCGCAATAAATGCAGGTTTCAAAAACAGTCACACCGACTGACCAATAAACCCCTAGTGCTTTGACGCATTCCACCAGACTTGAAATGTGGGCAGTGAGCTACCCGAGGGGCTCTAAACACAAAGAGGACGTAATTGCATTGGCCGGGAATCGAACCCGGGCCTCCCGCGTGGCAGGCGAGAATTCTACCACTGAACCACCAATGCTCCACACGCACGCAACTGCTGTCAACCTCGCTCAGCCGGGCCTAGGAGAGTCCAGCTTTCGTCCACCGTTACCATCTCTGTGAAGGCATTCGCATGTGGGTCAAGTTCACCCAAAGATGCTCCTCCTCTCGAAAGCCAATTAAATCCTGGTTTTATGGAAAATTTTCCAACAGCAGGAGCAGAGTGGCGCAGCGGAAGCGTGCTGGGCCCATAACCCAGAGGTCGATGGATCGAAACCATCCTCTGCTAAGTTGTATTTTCTTATGCCAATCGATATTTGCTTGCTTGAGCAAAGGGCTTTCTTTCACACACAAAGACGAGTTGAACCTGATTCTGGTGATAAAACGAGCTAAAAAACACTCAGCAAAAGGATGGCCCTTGCGCCAAGGGAGTCTTGTCTCTTGGCCATGGAAGCCTGGCTGTGCTTTCTTTAATGGACGGCTTTTGTCCAATACTGCCTGCGTAACTTTGGGCATGCCAAGCCACGGCCTTATGCTTTGCGGTAGTCCTTAAGTATCAAGGTATCGGCTGAAGCCACAGCTAGCCAAAAGTGTCAACGCCTTGGAGCATGTTATGAGGATGACTCTGGCTTCCCATGTTGACTAGAGACACGAGGGGTTGGCAATGCTCACTGCGCTCGGTTCCAAGCCTCCACAACAAAATCAAAAGCAAGGCGCTTCCGGGAAGCGTGGCTTTCTTTGGAGGATGCGGGCATTGATCCCGCTACCTCTCGCATGCTAAGCGAGCGCTCTACCACTTGAGCTAATCCCCCTTTGCTTGAGGCTCTTATTTGTGTTATGGCTGATCCCTGCTCTCTCATGTGCTATGGGCAATAAATGCAGGTTTCAAAAACTAGAGACAGGAGGGGTTGGCAATGCTCAATGCTCACTGCACTCGGTTCCGAGCCTCCACAACAAAATCAAAAGCAAGGCGCTTGCGGGAAGCGTGGCTTTCTTTGGAGGATGCGGGCATTGATCCCGCTACCTCTCGAATGCAAATCGAGCGCTCTACCATTTGAGCTAATCCCCCATTGCTGGAGGCTCTTATTTGTGTTATGGCTGATCCCTGCTCTCTCATGTGCTATGCGCAATAAATGCAGGTTTCAAAAACAGTCACACCGACTGACCAATAAACCCCTAGTGCTTTGACGCATTCCACCAGACTTGAAATGTGGGCAGTGAGCTACCCGAGGGGCTCTAAACACAAAGAGGACGTAATTGCATTGGCCGGGAATCGAACCCGGGCCTCCCGCGTGGCAGGCGAGAATTCTACCACTGAACCACCAATGCTCCACACGCACGCAACTGCTGTCAACCTCGCTCAGCCGGGCCTAGGAGAGTCCAGCTTTCGTCCACCGTTACCATCTCTGTGAAGGCATTCGCATGTGGATCAAGTTCACCCAAAGATGCTCCTCCTCTCGAAAGCCAATTAAATCCTGGTTTTATGGAAAACTTTCCAACAGCAGGAGCAGAGTGGTGCAGCGGAAGCGTGCTGGGCCCATAACCCAGAGGTCGATGGATCGAAACCATCCTCTGCTAAGTTGTATTTTCTTATGCCAATCGATATTTACTTGCTTGAGCAAAGGGCTTTCTTTCACACACAAAGACGAGTTGAACCTGATTCTGGTGATAAAACGAGCTAAAAAACACTCAGCAAAAGGATGGCCCTTGCGCCAAGGGAGTCTTGTCTCTTGGCCATGGAAGCCTGGCTGTGCTTTCTTTAATGGACGGCTTTTGTCCAATACTGCCTGCGTAACTTTGGGCATGCCAAGCCACGGCCTTATGCTTTGCGGTAGTCCTTAAGTATCAAGGTATCGGCTGAAGCCACAGCTAGCCAAAAGTGTCAACGCCTTGGAGCATGTTATGAGGATGACTCTGGCTTCCCATGTTGACTAGAGACACGAGGGGTTGGCAATGCTCACTGCGCTCGGTTCCAAGCCTCCACAACAAAATCAAAAGCAAGGCGCTTCCGGGAAGCGTAGCTTTCTTTGGAGGATGCGGGCATTGATCCCGCTACCTCTCGCATGCTAAGCGAGCGCTCTACCACTTGAGCTAATCCCCCTTTGCTGGAGGCTCTTATTTGTGTTATGGCTGATCCCTGCTCTCTCATGTGCTATGGGCAATAAATGCAGGTTTCAAAAACTAGAGACAGGAGGGGTTGGCAATGCTCAATGCTCACTGCGCTCGGTTCCGAGCCTCCACAACAAAATCAAAAGCAAGGCGCTTGCAGGAAGCGTGGCTTTCTTTGAAAGATGCGGGCATTGATCCCGCTACCTCTCGAATGCAAATCGAGCGCTCTACCATTTGAGCTAATCCCCCATTGCTGGAGGCTCTTATTTGTGTTATGGCTGATCCCTGCTCTCTCATGTGCTATGCGCAATAAATGCAGGTTTCAAAAACAGTCACACCGACTGACCAATAAACCCCTAGTGCTTTGACGCATTCCACCAGACTTGAAATGTGGGCAGTGAGCTACCCGAGGGGCTCTAAACACAAAGAGGACGTAATTGCATTGGCCGGGAATCGAACCCGGGCCTCCCGCGTGGCAGGCGAGAATTCTACCACTGAACCACCAATGCTCCACACGCACGCAACTGCTGTCAACCTCGCTCAGCCGGGCCTAGGAGAGTCCAGCTTTCGTCCACCGTTACCATCTCTGTGAAGGCATTCGCATGTGGGTCAAGTTCACCCAAAGATGCTCCTCCTCTCGAAAGCCAATTAAATCCTGGTTTTATGGAAAATTTTCCAACAGCAGGAGCAGAGTGGCGCAGCGGAAGCGTGCTGGGCCCATAACCCAGAGGTCGATGGATCGAAACCATCCTCTGCTAAGTTGTATTTTCTTATGCCAATCGATATTTGCTTGCTTGAGCAAAGGGCTTTCTTTCACACACAAAGACGAGTTGAACCTGATTCTGGTGATAAAACGAGCTAAAAAACACTCAGCAAAAGGATGGCCCTTGCGCCAAGGGAGTCTTGTCTCTTGGCCATGGAAGCCTGGCTGTGCTTTCTTTAATGGACGGCTTTTGTCCAATACTGCCTGCGTAACTTTGGGCATGCCAAGCCACGGCCTTATGCTTTGCGGTAGTCCTTAAGTATCAAGGTATCGGCTGAAGCCACAGCTAGCCAAAAGTGTCAACGCCTTGGAGCATGTTATGAGGATGACTCTGGCTTCCCATGTTGACTAGAGACACGAGGGGTTGGCAATGCTCACTGCGCTCGGTTCCAAGCCTCCACAACAAAATCAAAAGCAAGGCGCTTCCGGGAAGCGTGGCTTTCTTTGGAGGATGCGGGCATTGATCCCGCTACCTCTCGCATGCTAAGCGAGCGCTCTACCACTTGAGCTAATCCCCCTTTGCTTGAGGCTCTTATTTGTGTTATGGCTGATCCCTGCTCTCTCATGTGCTATGGGCAATAAATGCAGGTTTCAAAAACTAGAGACAGGAGGGGTTGGCAATGCTCAATGCTCACTGCACTCGGTTCCGAGCCTCCACAACAAAATCAAAAGCAAGGCGCTTGCGGGAAGCGTGGCTTTCTTTGGAGGATGCGGGCATTGATCCCGCTACCTCTCGAATGCAAATCGAGCGCTCTACCATTTGAGCTAATCCCCCATTGCTGGAGGCTCTTATTTGTGTTATGGCTGATCCCTGCTCTCTCATGTGCTATGCGCAATAAATGCAGGTTTCAAAAACAGTCACACCGACTGACCAATAAACCCCTAGTGCTTTGACGCATTCCACCAGACTTGAAATGTGGGCAGTGAGCTACCCGAGGGGCTCTAAACACAAAGAGGACGTAATTGCATTGGCCGGGAATCGAACCCGGGCCTCCCGCGTGGCAGGCGAGAATTCTACCACTGAACCACCAATGCTCCACACGCACGCAACTGCTGTCAACCTCGCTCAGCCGGGCCTAGGAGAGTCCAGCTTTCGTCCACCGTTACCATCTCTGTGAAGGCATTCGCATGTGGATCAAGTTCACCCAAAGATGCTCCTCCTCTCGAAAGCCAATTAAATCCTGGTTTTATGGAAAACTTTCCAACAGCAGGAGCAGAGTGGTGCAGCGGAAGCGTGCTGGGCCCATAACCCAGAGGTCGATGGATCGAAACCATCCTCTGCTAAGTTGTATTTTCTTATGCCAATCGATATTTACTTGCTTGAGCAAAGGGCTTTCTTTCACACACAAAGACGAGTTGAACCTGATTCTGGTGATAAAACGAGCTAAAAAACACTCAGCAAAAGGATGGCCCTTGCGCCAAGGGAGTCTTGTCTCTTGGCCATGGAAGCCTGGCTGTGCTTTCTTTAATGGACGGCTTTTGTCCAATACTGCCTGCGTAACTTTGGGCATGCCAAGCCACGGCCTTATGCTTTGCGGTAGTCCTTAAGTATCAAGGTATCGGCTGAAGCCACAGCTAGCCAAAAGTGTCAACGCCTTGGAGCATGTTATGAGGATGACTCTGGCTTCCCATGTTGACTAGAGACACGAGGGGTTGGCAATGCTCACTGCGCTCGGTTCCAAGCCTCCACAACAAAATCAAAAGCAAGGCGCTTCCGGGAAGCGTAGCTTTCTTTGGAGGATGCGGGCATTGATCCCGCTACCTCTCGCATGCTAAGCGAGCGCTCTACCAATTGAGCTAATCCCCCTTTGCTGGAGGCTCTTATTTGTGTTATGGCTGATCCCTGCTCTCTCATGTGCTATGGGCAATAAATGCAGGTTTCAAAAACTAGAGACAGGAGGGGTTGGCAATGCTCAATGCTCACTGCGCTCGGTTCCGAGCCTCCACAACAAAATCAAAAGCAAGGCGCTTGCGGGAAGCGTGGCTTTCTTTGGAGGATGCGGGCATTGATCCCGCTTCCTCTCGAATGCAAATCGAGCGCTCTACCATTTGAGCTAATCCCCCATTGCTGGAGGCTCTTATTTGTGTTATGGCTGATCCCTGCTCTCTCATGTGCTATGCGCAATAAATGCAGGTTTCAAAAACAGTCACACCGACTGACCAATAAACCCCTAGTGCTTTGACGCATTCCACCAGACTTGAAATGTGGGCAGTGAGCTACCCGAGGGGCTCTAAACACAAAGAGGACGTAATTGCATTGGCCGGGAATCGAACCCGGGCCTCCCGCGTGGCAGGCGAGAATTCTACCACTGAACCACCAATGCTCCACACGCACGCAACTGCTGTCAACCTCGCTCAGCCGGGCCTAGGAGAGTCCAGCTTTCATCCACCGTTACCATCTCTGTGAAGGCATTCGCATGTGGGTCAAGTTCACCCAAAGATGCTCCTCCTCTCGAAAGCCAATTAAATCCTGGTTTTATGGAAAACTTTCCAACAGCAGGAGCAGAGTGGCGCAGCGGAAGCGTGCTGGGCCCATAACCCAGAGGTCGATGGATCGAAACCATCCTCTGCTAAGTTGTATTTTCTTATGCCAATCGATATTTGCTTGCTTGAGCAAAGGGCTTTCTTTCACACACAAAGACGAGTTGAACCTGATTCTGGTGATAAAACGAGCTAAAAAACACTCAGCAAAAGGATGGCCCTTGCGCCAAGGGAGTCTTGTCTCTTGGCCATGGAAGCCTGGCTGTGCTTTCTTTAATGGACGGCTTTTGTCCAATACTGCCTGCGTAACTTTGGGCATGCCAAGCCACGGCCTTATGCTTTGCGGTAGTCCTTAAGTATCAAGGTATCGGCTGAAGCCACAGCTAGCCAAAAGTGTCAACGCCTTGGAGCATGTTATGAGGATGACTCTGGCTTCCCATGTTGACTAGAGACACGAGGGGTTGGCAATGCTCACTGCGCTCGGTTCCAACCTCCACAACAAAATCAAAAGCAAGGCGCTTCCGGGAAGCGTGGCTTTCTTTGGAGGATGCGGGCATTGATCCCGCTACCTCTCGCATGCCAAGCGAGCGCTCTACCACTTGAGCTAATCCCCCTTTGCTGGAGGCTCTTATTTGTGTTATGGCTGATCCCTGCTCTCTCATGTGCTATGGGCAATAAATGCAGGTTTCAAAAACTAGAGACAGGAGGGGTTGGCAATGCTCAATGCTCACTGCGCTCGGTTCCGAGCCTCCACAACAAAATCAAAAGCAAGGCGCTTGCGGGAAGCGTGGCTTTCTTTGGAGGATGCGGGCATTGATCCCGCTACCTCTCGAATGCAAATCGAGCGCTCTACCATTTGAGCTAATCCCCCATTGCTGGAGGCTCTTATTTGTGTTATGGCTGATCCCTGCTCTCTCATGTGCTATGCGCAATAAATGCAGGTTTCAAAAACAGTCACACCGACTGACCAATAAACCCCTAGTGCTTTGACGCATTCCACCAGACTTGAAATGTGGGCAGTGAGCTACCCGAGGGGCTCTAAACACAAAGAGGACGTAATTGCATTGGCCGGGAATCGAACCCGGGCCTCCCGCGTGGCAGGCGAGAATTCTACCACTGAACCACCAATGCTCCACACGCACGCAACTGCTGTCAACCTCGCTCAGCTGGGCCTAGGAGAGTCCAGCTTTCGTCCACCGTTACCATCTCTGTGAAGGCATTCGCATGTGGGTCAAGTTCACCCAAAGATGCTCCTCCTCTCGAAAGCCAATTAAATCCTGGTTTTATGGAAAACTTTCCAACAGCAGGAGCAGAGTGGCGCAGCGGAAGCGTGCTGGGCCCATAACCCAGAGGTCGATGGATCGAAACCATCCTCTGCTAAGTTGTATTTTCTTATGCCAATCGATATTTGCTTGCTTGAGCAAAGGGCTTTCTTTCACACACAAAGACGAGTTGAACCTGATTCTGGTGATAAAACGAGCTAAAAAACACTCAGCAAAAGGATGGCCCTTGCGCCAAGGGAGTCTTGTCTCTTGGCCATGGAAGCCTGGCTGTGCTTTCTTTAATGGACGGCTTTTGTCCAATACTGCCTGCGTAACTTTGGGCATGCCAAGCCACGGCCTTATGCTTTGCGGTAGTCCTTAAGTATCAAGGTATCGGCTGAAGCCACAGCTAGCCAAAAGTGTCAACGCCTTGGAGCATGTTATGAGGATGACTCTGGCTTCCCATGTTGACTAGAGACACGAGGGGTTGGCAATGCTCACTGCGCTCGGTTCCAAGCCTCCACAACAAAATCAAAAGCAAGGCGCTTCCGGGAAGCGTGGCTTTCTTTGGAGGATGCGGGCATTGATCCCGCTACCTCTCGCATGCTAAGCGAGCGCTCTACCACTTGAGCTAATCCCCCTTTGCTGGAGGCTCTTATTTGTGTTATGGCTGATCCCTGCTCTCTCATGTGCTATGGGCAATAAATGCAGGTTTCAAAAACTAGAGACACGAGGGGTTGGCAATGCTCAATGCTCACTGCGCTCGGTTCCGAGCCTCCACAACAAAATCAAAAGCAAGGCGCTTGCGGGAAGCGTGGCTTTCTTTGGAGGATGCAGGCATTGATCCCGCTACCTCTCGAATGCAAATCGAGCGCTCTACCATTTGAGCTAATCCCCCTTTGCTGCAGGCTCTTATTTGTGTTATGGCTGATCCCTGCTCTCTCATGTGAGGTCAAGTTCACCCAAAGATGCTCCTCCTCTCGAAAGCCAATTAAATCCTGGTTTTATGGAAAACTTTCCAACAGCAGGAGCAGAGTGGCGCAGCGGAAGCGTGCTGGGCCCATAACCCAGAGGTCGATGGATGGAAACCATCCTCTGCTAAGTTGTATTTTCTTATGCCAATCGATATTTGCTTGCTTGAGCAAAGGGCTTTCTTTCACACACAAAGACGAGTTGAACCTGATTCTGGTGATAAAACGAGCTAAAAAACACTCAGCAAAAGGATGGCCCTTGCGCCAAGGGAGTCTTGTCTCTTGGCCATGGAAGCCTGGCTGTGCTTTCTTTAATGGACGGCTTTTGTCCAATACTGCCTGCGTAACTTTGGGCATGCCAAGCCACGGCCTTATGCTTTGCGGTAGTCCTTAAGTATCAAGGTATCGGCTGAAGCCACAGCTAGCCAAAAGTGTCAACGCCTTGGAGCATGTTATGAGGATGACTCTGGCTTCCCATGTTGACTAGAGACACGAGGGGTTGGCAATGCTCACTGCGCTCGGTTCCAAGCCTCCACAACAAAATCAAAAGCAAGGCGCTTCCGGGAAGCGTGGCTTTCTTTGGAGGATGCGGGCATTGATCCCGCTACCTCTCGAATGCAAATCGAGCGCTCTACCATTTGAGCTAATCCCCCTTTGCTGGAGGCTCTTATTTGTGTTATGGCTGATCCCTGCTCTCTCATGTGCTATGCGCAGTAAATGCAGGTTTCAAAAACAGTCACACCGACTGACCAATAAACCCCTAGTGCTTTGACGCATTCCACCAGACTTGAAATGTGGGCAGTGAGCTACCCGAGGGGCTCTAAACACAAAGAGGACGTAATTGCATTGGCCGGGAATCGAACCCGGGCCTCCCGCGTGGCAGGCGAGAATTCTACCACTGAACCACCAATGCTCCACACGCACGCAACTGCTGTCAACCTCGCTCAGCCGGGCCTAGGAGAGTCCAGCTTTCATCCACCGTTACCATCTCTGTGAAGGCATTCGCATGTGGGTCAAGTTCACCCAAAGATGCTCCTCCTCTCGAAAGCCAATTAAATCCTGGTTTTATGGAAAACTTTCCAACAGCAGGAGCAGAGTGGCGCAGCGGAAGCGTGCTGGGCCCATAACCCAGAGGTCGATGGATCGAAACCATCCTCTGCTAAGTTGTATTTTCTTATGCCAATCGATATTTGCTTGCTTGAGCAAAGGGCTTTCTTTCACACACAAAGACGAGTTGAACCTGATTCTGGTGATAAAACGAGCTAAAAAACACTCAGCAAAAGGATGGCCCTTGCGCCAAGGGAGTCTTGTCTCTTGGCCATGGAAGCCTGGCTGTGCTTTCTTTAATGGACGGCTTTTGTCCAATACTGCCTGCGTAACTTTGGGCATGCCAAGCCACGGCCTTATGCTTTGCGGTAGTCCTTAAGTATCAAGGTATCGGCTGAAGCCACAGCTAGCCAAAAGTGTCAACGCCTTGGAGCATGTTATGAGGATGACTCTGGCTTCCCATGTTGACTAGAGACACGAGGGGTTGGCAATGCTCACTGCGCTCGGTTCCAACCTCCACAACAAAATCAAAAGCAAGGCGCTTCCGGGAAGCGTGGCTTTCTTTGGAGGATGCGGGCATTGATCCCGCTACCTCTCGCATGCCAAGCGAGCGCTCTACCACTTGAGCTAATCCCCCTTTGCTGGAGGCTCTTATTTGTGTTATGGCTGATCCCTGCTCTCTCATGTGCTATGGGCAATAAATGCAGGTTTCAAAAACTAGAGACAGGAGGGGTTGGCAATGCTCAATGCTCACTGCGCTCGGTTCCGAGCCTCCACAACAAAATCAAAAGCAAGGCGCTTGCGGGAAGCGTGGCTTTCTTTGGAGGATGCGGGCATTGATCCCGCTACCTCTCGAATGCAAATCGAGCGCTCTACCATTTGAGCTAATCCCCCATTGCTGGAGGCTCTTATTTGTGTTATGGCTGATCCCTGCTCTCTCATGTGCTATGCGCAATAAATGCAGGTTTCAAAAACAGTCACACCGACTGACCAATAAACCCCTAGTGCTTTGACGCATTCCACCAGACTTGAAATGTGGGCAGTGAGCTACCCGAGGGGCTCTAAACACAAAGAGGACGTAATTGCATTGGCCGGGAATCGAACCCGGGCCTCCCGCGTGGCAGGCGAGAATTCTACCACTGAACCACCAATGCTCCACACGCACGCAACTGCTGTCAACCTCGCTCAGCTGGGCCTAGGAGAGTCCAGCTTTCGTCCACCGTTACCATCTCTGTGAAGGCATTCGCATGTGGGTCAAGTTCACCCAAAGATGCTCCTCCTCTCGAAAGCCAATTAAATCCTGGTTTTATGGAAAACTTTCCAACAGCAGGAGCAGAGTGGCGCAGCGGAAGCGTGCTGGGCCCATAACCCAGAGGTCGATGGATCGAAACCATCCTCTGCTAAGTTGTATTTTCTTATGCCAATCGATATTTGCTTGCTTGAGCAAAGGGCTTTCTTTCACACACAAAGACGAGTTGAACCTGATTCTGGTGATAAAACGAGCTAAAAAACACTCAGCAAAAGGATGGCCCTTGCGCCAAGGGAGTCTTGTCTCTTGGCCATGGAAGCCTGGCTGTGCTTTCTTTAATGGACGGCTTTTGTCCAATACTGCCTGCGTAACTTTGGGCATGCCAAGCCACGGCCTTATGCTTTGCGGTAGTCCTTAAGTATCAAGGTATCGGCTGAAGCCACAGCTAGCCAAAAGTGTCAACGCCTTGGAGCATGTTATGAGGATGACTCTGGCTTCCCATGTTGACTAGAGACACGAGGGGTTGGCAATGCTCACTGCGCTCGGTTCCAAGCCTCCACAACAAAATCAAAAGCAAGGCGCTTCCGGGAAGCGTGGCTTTCTTTGGAGGATGCGGGCATTGATCCCGCTACCTCTCGCATGCTAAGCGAGCGCTCTACCACTTGAGCTAATCCCCCTTTGCTGGAGGCTCTTATTTGTGTTATGGCTGATCCCTGCTCTCTCATGTGCTATGGGCAATAAATGCAGGTTTCAAAAACTAGAGACACGAGGGGTTGGCAATGCTCAATGCTCACTGCGCTCGGTTCCGAGCCTCCACAACAAAATCAAAAGCAAGGCGCTTGCGGGAAGCGTGGCTTTCTTTGGAGGATGCAGGCATTGATCCCGCTACCTCTCGAATGCAAATCGAGCGCTCTACCATTTGAGCTAATCCCCCTTTGCTGCAGGCTCTTATTTGTGTTATGGCTGATCCCTGCTCTCTCATGTGAGGTCAAGTTCACCCAAAGATGCTCCTCCTCTCGAAAGCCAATTAAATCCTGGTTTTATGGAAAACTTTCCAACAGCAGGAGCAGAGTGGCGCAGCGGAAGCGTGCTGGGCCCATAACCCAGAGGTCGATGGATGGAAACCATCCTCTGCTAAGTTGTATTTTCTTATGCCAATCGATATTTGCTTGCTTGAGCAAAGGGCTTTCTTTCACACACAAAGACGAGTTGAACCTGATTCTGGTGATAAAACGAGCTAAAAAACACTCAGCAAAAGGATGGCCCTTGCGCCAAGGGAGTCTTGTCTCTTGGCCATGGAAGCCTGGCTGTGCTTTCTTTAATGGACGGCTTTTGTCCAATACTGCCTGCGTAACTTTGGGCATGCCAAGCCACGGCCTTATGCTTTGCGGTAGTCCTTAAGTATCAAGGTATCGGCTGAAGCCACAGCTAGCCAAAAGTGTCAACGCCTTGGAGCATGTTATGAGGATGACTCTGGCTTCCCATGTTGACTAGAGACACGAGGGGTTGGCAATGCTCACTGCGCTCGGTTCCAAGCCTCCACAACAAAATCAAAAGCAAGGCGCTTCCGGGAAGCGTGGCTTTCTTTGGAGGATGCGGGCATTGATCCCGCTACCTCTCGAATGCAAATCGAGCGCTCTACCATTTGAGCTAATCCCCCTTTGCTGGAGGCTCTTATTTGTGTTATGGCTGATCCCTGCTCTCTCATGTGCTATGCGCAGTAAATGCAGGTTTCAAAAACAGTCACACCGACTGACCAATAAACCCCTAGTGCTTTGACGCATTCCACCAGACTTGAAATGTGGGCAGTGAGCTACCCGAGGGGCTCTAAACACAAAGAGGACGTAATTGCATTGGCCGGGAATCGAACCCGGGCCTCCCGCGTGGCAGGCGAGAATTCTACCACTGAACCACCAATGCTCCACACGCACGCTACTGCTGTCAACCTCGCTCAGCCGGGCCTAGGAGAGTCCAGCTTTCGTCCACTGTTACCATCTCTGTGAAGGCATTCGCATGTGGGTCAAGTTCACCCAAAGATGCTCCTCCTCTCGAAAGCCAATAAATCCTGGTTTTATGGAAAACTTTCCAAAAGCAGGATCAGAGTGGCGCAGTGGAAGCGTGCTGGGCCCATAACCCAGAGGTCGATGGATCGAAACCATCCTCTGCTAAGTTGTATTTTCTTATGCCAATCGATATTTGCTTGCTTGAGCAAAGGGCTTTCTTTCACACACAAAGACGAGTTGAACCTGATTCTGGTGATAAAACGAGCTAAAAAACACTCAGCAAAAGGATGGCCCTTGCGCCAAGGGAGTCTTGTCTCTTGGCCATGGAAGCCTGGCTGTGCTTTCTTTAATGGACGGCTTTTGTCCAATACTGCCTGCGTAACTTTGGGCATGCCAAGCCACGGCCTTATGCTTTGCGGTAGTCCTTAAGTATCAAGGTATCGGCTGAAGCCACAGCTAGCCAAAAGTGTCAACGCCTTGGAGCATGTTATGAGGATGACTCTGGCTTCCCATGTTGACTAGAGACACGAGGGGTTGGCAATGCTCACTGCGCTCGGTTCCAACCTCCACAACAAAATCAAAAGCAAGGCGCTTCCGGGAAGCGTGGCTTTCTTTGGAGGATGCGGGCATTGATCCCGCTACCTCTCGCATGCTAAGCGAGCGCTCTACCACTTGAGCTAATCCCCCTTTGCTGGAGGCTCTTATTTGTGTTATGGCTGATCCCTGCTCTCTCATGTGCTATGGGCAATAAATGCAGGTTTCAAAAACTAGAGACAGGAGGGGTTGGCAATGCTCAATGCTCACTGCGCTCGGTTCCGAGCCTCCACAACAAAATCAAAAGCAAGGCGCTTGCGGGAAGCGTGGCTTTCTTTGGAGGATGCGGGCATTGATCCCGCTACCTCTCGAATGCAAATCGAGCGCTCTACCATTTGAGCTAATCCCCCTTTGCTGCAGGCTCTTGTTTGTGTTATGGCTGATCCCTGCTCTCTCATGTGCTATGCGCAATAAATGCAGGTTTCAAAAACAGTCACACCGACTGACCAATAAACCCCTAGTGCTTTGACGCATTCCACCAGACTTGAAATGTGGGCAGTGAGCTACCCGAGGGGCTCTAAACACAAAGAGGACGTAATTGCATTGGCCGGGAATCGAACCCGGGCCTCCCGCGTGGCAGGCGAGAATTCTACCACTGAACCACCAATGCTCCACACGCACGCAACTGCTGTCAACCTCGCTCAGCCGGGCCTAGGAGAGTCCAGCTTTCGTCCACCGTTACCATCTCTGTGAAGGCATTCGCATGTGGGTCAAGTTCACCCAAAGATGCTCCTCCTCTCGAAAGCCAATTAAATCCTGGTTTTATGGAAAACTTTCCAACAGCAGGAGCAGAGTGGCGCAGCGGAAGCGTGCTGGGCCCATAACCCAGAGGTCGATGGATCGAAACCATCCTCTGCTAAGTTGTATTTTCTTATGCCAATCGATATTTGCTTGCTTGAGCAAAGGGCTTTCTTTCACACACAAAGACGAGTTGAACCTGATTCTGGTGATAAAACGAGCTAAAAAACACTCAGCAAAAGGATGGCCCTTGCGCCAAGGGAGTCTTGTCTCTTGGCCATGGAAGCCTGGCTGTGCTTTCTTTAATGGACGGCTTTTGTCCAATACTGCCTGCGTAACTTTGGGCATGCCAAGCCACGGCCTTATGCTTTGCGGTAGTCCTTAAGTATCAAGGTATCGGCTGAAGCCACAGCTAGCCAAAAGTGTCAACGCCTTGGAGCATGTTATGAGGATGACTCTGGCTTCCCATGTTGACTAGAGACACGAGGGGTTGGCAATGCTCACTGCGCTCGGTTCCAAGCCTCCACAACAAAATCAAAAGCAAGGCGCTTCCGGGAAGCGTGGCTTTCTTTGGAGGATGCGGGCATTGATCCCGCTACCTCTCGCATGCTAAGCGAGCGCTCTACCACTTGAGCTAATCCCCCTTTGCTGGAGGCTCTTATTTGTGTTATGGCTGATCCCTGCTCTCTCATGTGCTATGGGCAATAAATGCAGGTTTCAAAAACTAGAGACACGAGGGGTTGGCAATGCTCAATGCTCACTGCGCTCGGTTCCGAGCCTCCACAACAAAATCAAAAGCAAGGCGCTTGCGGGAAGCGTGGCTTTCTTTGGAGGATGCGGGCATTGATCCCGCTACCTCTCGAATGCAAATCGAGCGCTCTACCATTTGAGCTAATCCCCCATTGCTGGAGGCTCTTATTTGTGTTATGGCTGATCCCTGCTCTCTCATGTGCTATGCGCAATAAATGCAGGTTTCAAAAACAGTCACACCGACTGACCAATAAACCCCTAGTGCTTTGACGCATTCCACCAGACTTGAAATGTGGGCAGTGAGCTACCCGAGGGGCTCTAAACACAAAGAGGATGTAATTGCATTGGCCGGGAATCGAACCCGGGCCTCCCGCGTGGCAGGCGAGAATTCTACCACTGAACCACCAATGCTCCACACGCACGCAACTGCTGTCAACCTCGCTCAGCCGGGCCTAGGAGAGTCCAGCTTTCGTCCACCGTTACCATCTCTGTGAAGGCATTCGCATGTGGGTCAAGTTCACCCAAAGATGCTCCTCCTCTCGAAAGCCAATTAAATCCTGGTTTTATGGAAAACTTTCCAACAGCAGGAGCATAGTGGCGCAGCGGAAGCGTGCTGGGCCCATAACCCAGAGGTCGATGGATCGAAACCATCCTCTGCTAAGTTGTATTTTCTTATGCCAATCGATATTTGCTTGCTTGAGCAAAGGGCTTTCTTTCACACACAAAGACGAGTTGAACCTGATTCTGGTGATAAAACGAGCTAAAAAACACTCAGCAAAAGGATGGCCCTTGCGCCAAGGGAGTCTTGTCTCTTGGCCATGGAAGCCTGGCTGTGCTTTCTTTAATGGACGGCTTTTGTCCAATACTGCCTGCGTAACTTTGGGCATGCCAAGCCACGGCCTTATGCTTTGCGGTAGTCCTTAAGTATCAAGGTATCGGCTGAAGCCACAGCTAGCCAAAAGTGTCAACGCCTTGGAGCATGTTATGAGGATGACTCTGGCTTCCCATGTTGACTAGAGACACGAGGGGTTGGCAATGCTCACTGCGCTCGGTTCCAAGCCTCCACAACAAAATCAAAAGCAAGGCGCTTCCGGGAAGCGTGGCTTTCTTTGGAGGATGCGGGCATTGATCCCGCTACCTCTCGCATGCTAAGCGAGCGCTCTACCACTTGAGCTAATCCCCCTTTGCTGGAGGCTCTTATTTGTGTTATGGCTGATCCCTGCTCTCTCATGTGCTATGGGCAATAAATGCAGGTTTCAAAAACTAGAGACAGGAGGGGTTGGCAATGCTCAATGCTCACTGCGCTCGGTTCCGAGCCTCCACAACAAAATCAAAAGCAAGGCGCTTGCGGGAAGCGTGGCTTTCTTTGGAGGATGCGGGCATTGATCCCGCTACCTCTCGAATGCAAATCGAGCGCTCTACCATTTGAGCTAATCCCCCTTTGCTGGAGGCTCTTATTTGTGTTATGGCTGATCCCTGCTCTCTCATGTGCTATGCGCAATAAATGCAGGTTTCAAAAACAGTCACACCGACTGACCAATAAACCCCTAGTGCTTTGACGCATTCCACCAGACTTGAAATGTGGGCAGTGAGCTACCCGAGGGGCTCTAAACACAAAGAGGACGTAATTGCATTGGCCGGGAATCGAACCCGGGCCTCCCGCGTGGCAGGCGAGAATTCTACCACTGAACCACCAATGCTCCACATGCACGCAACTGCTGTCAACCTCGCTCAGCCGGGCCTAGGAGAGTCCAGCTTTCGTCCACCGTTACCATCTCTGTGTAGGCATTCGCATGTGGGTCAAGTTCACCCAAAGATGCTCCTCCTCTCGAAAGCCAATTAAATCCTGGTTTTATTGAAAGCTTTCCAACAGCAGGAGCAGAGTGGCGCAGCGGAAGCGTGCTGGGCCCATAACCCAGAGGTCGATGGATCGAAACCATCCTCTGCTAAGTTGTATTTTCTTATGCCAATCGATATTTGCTTGCTTGAGCAAAGGGCTTTCTTTCACACACAAAGACGAATTGAACCTGATTCTGGTGATAAAACGAGCTAAAAAACACTCAGCAAAAGGATGGCCCTTGCGCCAAGGGAGTCTTGTCTCTTGGCCATGGAAGCCTGGCTGTGCTTTCTTTAATGGACGGCTTTTGTCCAATACTGCCTGCGTAACTTTGGGCATGCCAAGCCACGGCCTTATGCTTTGCGGTAGTCCTTAAGTATCAAGGTATCGGCTGAAGCCACAGCTAGCCAAAAGTGTCAACGCCTTGGAGCATGTTATGAGGATGACTCTGGCTTCCCATGTTGACTAGAGACACGAGGGGTTGGCAATGCTCACTGCGCTCGGTTCCAAGCCTCCACAACAAAATCAAAAGCAAGGCGCTTCCGGGAAGCGTGGCTTTCTTTGGAGGATGCGGGCATTGATCCCGCTACCTCTCGCATGCTAAGCGAGCGCTCTACCACTTGAGCTAATCCCCCTTTGCTGGAGGCTCTTATTTGTGTTATGGCTGATCCCTGCTCTCTCATGTGCTATGGGCAATAAATGCAGGTTTCAAAAACTAGAGACAGGAGGGGTTGGCAATGCTCAATGCTCACTGCGCTCGGTTCCGAGCCTCCACAACAAAATCAAAAGCAAGGCGCTTGCGGGAAGCGTGGCTTTCTTTGGAGGATGCGGGCATTGATCCCGCTACCTCTCGAATGCAAATCGAGCGCTCTACCATTTGAGCTAATCCCCCTTTGCTGCAGGCTCTTATTTGTGTTATGGCTGATCCCTGCTCTCTCATGTGCTATGCGCAATAAATTCAGGTTTCAAAAACAGTCACACCGACTGACCAATAAACCCCTAGTGCTTTGACGCATTCCACCAGACTTGAAATGTGGGCAGTGAGCTACCCGAGGGGCTCTAAACACAAAGAGGACGTAATTGCATTGGCCGGGAATCGAACCCGGGCCTCCCGCGTGGCAGGCAAGAATTCTACCACTGAACCACCAATGCTCCACACGCACGCAACTGCTGTCAACCTCGCTCAGCCGGGCCTAGGAGAGTCCAGCTTTCGTCCACCGTTACCATCTCTGTGAAGGCATTCGCATGTGGGTCAAGTTCACCCAAAGATGCTCCTCCTCTCGAAAGCCAATTAAATCCTGGTTTTATGGAAAACTTTCCAACAGCAGGAGCAGAGTGGCGCAGCGGAAGCGTGCTGGGCCCATAACCCAGAGGTCGATGGATCGAAACCATCCTCTGCTAAGTTGTATTTTCTTATGCCAATCGATATTTGCTTGCTTGAGCAAAGGGCTTTCTTTCACACACAAAGATGAGTTGAACCTGATTCTGGTGATAAAACGAGCTAAAAAACACTCAGCAAAAGGATGGCCCTTGCGCCAAGGGAGTCTTGTCTCTTGGCCATGGAAGCCTGGCTGTGCTTTCTTTAATGGACGGCTTTTGTCCAATACTGCCTGCGTAACTTTGGGCATGCCAAGCCACGGCCTTATGCTTTGCGGTAGTCCTTAAGTATCAAGGTATCGGCTGAAGCCACAGCTAGCCAAAAGTGTCAACGCCTTGGAGCATGTTATGAGGATGACTCTGGCTTCCCATGTTGACTAGAGACACGAGGGGTTGGCAATGCTCACTGCGCTCGGTTCCAAGCCTCCACAACAAAATCAAAAGCAAGGCACTTCCGGGAAGCGTGGCTTTCTTTAGAGGATGCGGGCATTGATCCCGCTACCTCTCGCATGCTAAGCGAGCGCTCTACCACTTGAGCTAATCCCCCTTTGCTGGAGGCTCTTATTTGTGTTATGGCTGATCCCTGCTCTCTCATGTGCTATGGGCAATAAATGCAGGTTTCAAAAACTAGAGACAGGAGGGGTTGGCAATGCTCAATGCTCACTGCGCTCGGTTCCGAGCCTCCACAACAAAATCAAAAGCAAGGCGCTTGCAGGAAGCGTGGCTTTCTTTGGAGGATGCGGGCATTGATCCCGCTACCTCTCGAATGCAAATCGAGCGCTCTACCATTTGAGCTAATCCCCCTTTGCTGGAGGCTCTTATTTGTGTTATGGCTGATCCCTGCTCTCTCATGTGCTATGCGCAATAAATGCAGGTTTCAAAAACAGTCACACCGACTGACCAATAAACCCCTAGTGCTTTGACGCATTCCACCAGACTTGAAATGTGGGCAGTGAGCTACCCGAGGGGCTCTAAACACAAAGAGGACGTAATTGCATTGGCCGGGAATCGAACCCGGGCCTCCCGCGTGGCAGGCGAGAATTCTACCACTGAACCACCAATGCTCCACACGCACGCAACTGCTGTCAACCTCGCTCAGCCGGGCCTAGGAGAGTCCAGCTTTCGTCCACCGTTACCATCTCTGTGAAGGCATTCGCATGTGGGTCAAGTTCACCCAAAGATGCTCCTCCTCTCGAAAGCCAATTAAATCCTGGTTTTATGGAAAACTTTCCAACAGCAGGAGCAGAGTGGCGCAGCGGAAGCGTGCTGGGCCCATAACCCAGAGGTCGATGGATCGAAACCATCCTCTGCTAAGTTGTATTTTCTTATGCCAATCGATATTTGCTTGCTTGAGCAAAGGGCTTTCTTTCACACACAAAGACGAGTTGAACCTGATTCTGGTGATAAAACGAGCTAAAAAACACTCAGCAAAAGGATGGCCCTTGCGCCAAGGGAGTCTTGTCTCTTGGCCATGGAAGCCTGGCTGTGCTTTCTTTAATGGACGGCTTTTGTCCAATACTGCCTGCGTAACTTTGGGCATGCCAAGCCACGGGCTTATGCTTTGCGGTAGTCCTTAAGTATCAAGGTATCGGCTGAAGCCACAGCTAGCCAAAAGTGTCAACGCCTTGGAGCATGTTATGAGGATGACTCTGGCTTCCCATGTTGACTAGAGACACGAGGGGTTGGCAATGCTCACTGCGCTCGGTTCCAAGCCTCCACAACAAAATCAAAAGCAAGGCGCTTCCGGGAAGTGTGGCTTTCTTTGGAGGATGCGGGCATTGATCCCGCTACCTCTCGCATGCTAAGCGAGCGCTCTACCACTTGAGCTAATCCCCCTTTGCTGGAGGCTCTTATTTGTGTTATGGCTGATCCCTGCTCTCTCATGTGCTATGGGCAATAAATGCAGGTTTCAAAAACTAGAGACAGGAGGGGTTGGCAATGCTCAATGCTCACTGCGCTCGGTTCCTAGCCTCCACAACAAAATCAAAAGCAAGGCGCTTGCGGGAAGTGTGGCTTTCTTTGGAGGATGCGGGCATTGATCCCGCTACCTCTCGAATGCAAATCGAGCGCTCTACCATTTGAGCTAATCCCCCTTTGCTGGAGGCTCTTATTTGTGTTATGGCTGATCCCTGCTCTCTCATGTGCTATGCGCAATAAATGCAGGTTTCAAAAACAGTCACACCGACTGACCAATAAACCCCTAGTGCTTTGACGCATTCCACCAGACTTGAAATGTGGGCAGTGAGCTACCCGAGTGGCTCTAAACACAAAGAGGACGTAATTGCATTGGCCGGGAATCGAACCCGGGCCTCCCGCGTGGCAGGCGAGAATTCTACCACTGAACCACCAATGCTCCACACGCACGCAACTGCTGTCAACCTCGCTCAGCCGGGCCTAGGAGAGTCCAGCTTTCGTCCACCGTTACCATCTCTGTGAAGGCATTCGCATGTGGGTCAAGTTCACCCAAAGATGCTCCTCCTCTCGAAAGCCAATTAAATCCTGGTTTTATGGAAAACTTTCCAACAGCAGGAGCAGAGTGGCGCAGCGGAAGCGTGCTGGGCTCATAACCCAGAGGTCGATGGATCGAAACCATCCTCTGCTAAGTTGTATTTTCTTATGCCAATCAATATTTGCTTGCTTGAGCAAAGGGCTTTCTTTCACACACAAAGACGAGTTGAACCTGATTCTGGTGATAAAACGAGCTAAAAAACACTCAGCAAAAGGATGGCCCTTGCGCCAAGGGAGTCTTGTCTCTTGGCCATGGAAGCCTGGCTGTGCTTTCTTTAATGGACGGCTTTTGTCCAATACTGCCTGCGTAACTTTGGGCATGCCAAGCCACGGCCTTATGCTTTGCGGTAGTCCTTAAGTATCAAGGTATCGGCTGAAGCCACAGCTAGCCAAAAGTGTCAACGCCTTGGAGCATGTTATGAGGATGACTCTGGCTTCCCATGTTGACTAGAGACACGAGGGGTTGGCAATGCTCACTGCGCTCGGTTCCAAGCCTCCACAACAAAATCAAAAGTAAGGCGCTTCCGGGAAGCGTGGCTTTCTTTGGAGGATGCAGGCATTGATCCCGCTACCTCTCGCATGCTAAGCGAGCGCTCTACCACTTGAGCTAATCCCCCTTTGCTGGAGGCTCTTATTTGTGTTATGGCTGATCCCTGCTCTCTCATGTGCTATGGGCAATAAATGCAGGTTTCAAAAACTAGAGACAGGAGGGGTTGGCAATGCTCAATGCTCACTGCGCTCGGTTCCGAGCCTCCACAACAAAATCAAAAGCAAGGCGCTTGCGGGAAGCGTGGCTTTCTTTGGAGGATGCAGGCATTGATCCCGCTACCTCTCGAATGCAAATCGAGCGCTCTACCATTTGAGCTAATCCCCCTTTGCTGGAGGCTCTTATTTGTGTTATGGCTGATCCCTGCTCTCTCATATGCTATGCGCAATAAATGCAGGTTTCAAAAACAGTCACACCGACTGACCAATAAACCCCTAGTGCTTTGACGCATTCCACCAGACTTGAAATGTGGGCAGTGAGCTACCCGAGGGGCTCTAAACACAAAGAGGACGTAATTGCATTGGCCGGGAATCGAACCCGGGCCTCCCGCGTGGCAGGTGAGAATTCTACCACTGAACCACCAATGCTCCACACGCACGCAACTGCTGTCAACCTCGCTCAGCCGGGCCTAGGAGAGTCCAGCTTTCGTCCACCGTTACCATCTCTGTGAAGGCATTCGCATGTGGGTCAAGTTCACCCAAAGATGCTCCTCCTCTCGAAAGCCAATTAAATCCTGGTTTTATGGAAAACTTTCCAACAGCAGGAGCAGAGTGGCGCAGCGGAAGCGTGCTGGGCCCATAACCCAGAGGTCGATGGATCGAAACCATCCTCTGCTAAGTTGTATTTTTTTATGCCAATCGATATTTGCTTGCTTGAGCAAAGGGCTTTCTTTCACACACAAAGACGAGTTGAACCTGATTCTGGTGATAAAACGAGCTAAAAAACACTCAGCAAAAGGATGGCCCTTGCGCCAAGGGAGTCTTGTCTCTTGGCCATGGAAGCCTGGCTGTGCTTTCTTTAATGGACGGCTTTTGTCCAATACTGCCTGCGTAACTTTGGGCATGCCAAGCCACGGCCTTATGCTTTGCGGTAGTCCTTAAGTATCAAGGTATCGGCTGAAGCCACAGCTAGCCAAAAGTGTCAACGCCTTGGAGCATGTTATGAGGATGACTCTGGCTTCCCATGTTGACTAGAGACACGAGGGGTTGGCAATGCTCACTGCGCTCGGTTCCAAGCCTCCACAACAAAATCAAAAGCAAGGCGCTTCCGGGAAGCGTGGCTTTCTTTGGAGGATGCGGGCATTGATCCCGCTACCTCTAGCATGCTAAGCGAGCGCTCTACCACTTGAGCTAATCCCCCTTTGCTGGAGGCTCTTATTTGTGTTATGGCTGATCCCTGCTCTCTCATGTGCTATGGGCAATAAATGCAGGTTTCAAAAACTAGAGACAGGAGGGGTTGGCAATGCTCAATGCTCACTGCGCTCGGTTCCTAGCCTCCACAACAAAATCAAAAGCAAGGCGCTTGCGGGAAGCGTGGCTTTCTTTGGAGGATGCGGGCATTGATCCCGCTACCTCTCGAATGCAAATCGAGCGCTCTACCATTTGAGCTAATCCCCCTTTGCTGGAGGCTCTTATTTGTGTTATGGCTGATCCCTGCTCTCTCATGTGCTATGCGCAATAAATGCAGGTTTCAAAAACAGTCACACCGACTGACCAATAAACCCCTAGTGCTTTGACGCATTCCACCAGACTTGAAATGTGGGCAGTGAGCTACCCGAGGGGCTCTAAACACAAAGAGGACGTAATTGCATTGGCCGGGAATCTAACCCGGGCCTCCCGCGTGGCAGGCGAGAATTCTACCACTGAACCACCAATGCTCCACACGCACGCAACTGCTGTCAACCTCGCTCAGCCGGGCCTAAGAGAGTCCAGCTTTCGTCCACCGTTACCATCTCTGTGAAGGCATTCGCATGTGGGTCAAGTTCACCCAAAGATGCTCCTCCTCTCGAAAGCCAATTAAATCCTGGTTTTATGGAAAACTTTCCAACAGCAGGAGCAGAGTTGCGCAGCGGAAGCGTGCTGGGCCCATAACCCAGAGGTCGATGGATCGAAACCATCCTCTGCTAAGTTGTATTTTCTTATGCCAATCGATATTTGCTTGCTTGAGCAAAGGGCTTTCTTTCACACACAAAGACGAGTTGAACCTGATTCTGGTGATAAAACGAGCTAAAAAACACTCAGCAAAAGGATGGCCCTTGCGCCAAGGGAGTCTTGTCTCTTGGCCATGGAAGCCTGGCTGTGCTTTCTTTAATGGACGGCTTTTGTCCAATACTGCCTGCGTAACTTTGGGCATGCCAAGCCACGGCCTTATGCTTTGCGGTAGTCCTTAAGTATCAAGGTATCGGCTGAAGCCACAGCTAGCCAAAAGTGTCAACGCCTTGGAGCATGTTATGAGGATGACTCTGGCTTCCCATGTTGACTAGAGACACGAGGGGTTGGCAATGCTCACTGCGCTCGGTTCCAAGCCTCCACAACATATTCAAAAGCAAGGCGCTTCCGGGAAGCGTGGCTTTCTTTGGAGGATGCGGGCATTGATCCCGCTACCTCTCGCATGCTAAGCGAGCGCTCTACCACTTGAGCTAATCCCCCTTTGCTGCAGGCTCTTATTTGTGTTATGGCTGATCCCTGCTCTCTCATGTGCTATGGGCAATAAATGCAGGTTTCAAAAACTAGAGACAGGAGGGGTTGGCAATGCTCAATGCTCACTGCGCTCGGTTCCGAGCCTCCACAACAAAATCAAAAGCAAGGCGCTTGCAGGAAGCGTGGCTTTCTTTGGAGGATGCAGGCATTGATCCCGCTACCTCTCGAATGCAAATCGAGCGCTCTACCATTTGAGCTAATCCCCCTTTGCTGGAGGCTCTTATTTGTGTTATGGCTGATCCCTGCTCTCTCATATGCTATGCGCAATAAATGCAGGTTTCAAAAACAGTCACACCGACTGACCAATAAACCCCTAGTGCTTTGACGCATTCCACCAGACTTGAAATGTGGGCAGTGAGCTACCCGAGGGGCTCTAAACACAAAGAGGACGTAATTGCATTGGCCGGGAATCGAACCCGGGCCTCCCGCGTGGCAGGCGAGAATTCTACCAATGAACCACCAATGCTCCACACGCACGCAACTGCTGTCAACCTCGCTCAGCCGGGCCTAGGAGAGTCCAGCTTTCGTCCACCGTTACCATCTCTGTGAAGGCATTCGCATGTGGGTCAAGTTCACCCAAAGATGCTCCTCCTCTCGAAAGCCAATTAAATCCTGGTTTTATGGAAAACTTTCCAACAGCAGGAGCAGAGTGGCGCAGCGGAAGCGTGCTGGGCCCATAACCCAGAGGTCGATGGATCGAAACCATCCTCTGCTAAGTTGTATTTTCTTATGCCAATCGATATTTGCTTGCTTGAGCAAAGGGCTTTCTTTCACACACAAAGACGAGTTGAACCTGATTCTGGTGATAAAACGAGCTAAAAAACACTCAGCAAAAGGATGGCCCTTGCGCCAAGGGAGTCTTGTCTCTTGGCCATGGAAGCCTGGCTGTGCTTTCTTTAATGGACGGCTTTTGTCCAATACTGCCTGCGTAACTTTGGGCATGCCAAGCCACGGCCTTATGCTTTGCGGTAGTCCTTAAGTATCAAGGTATCGGCTGAAGCCACAGCTAGCCAAAAGTGTCAACGCCTTGGAGCATGTTATGAGGATGACTCTGGCTTCCCATGTTGACTAGAGACACGAGGGGTTGGCAATGCTCACTGCGCTCGGTTCCAAGCCTCCACAACAAAATCAAAAGCAAGGCGCTTCCGGGAAGCGTGGCTTTCTTTGGAGGATGCGGGCATTGATCCCGCTACCTCTCGCATGCTAAGCGAGCGCTCTACCACTTGAGCTAATCCCCCTTTGCTGGAGGCTCTTATTTGTGTTATGGCTGATCCCTGCTCTCTCATGTGCTATGGGCAATAAATGCAGGTTTCAAAAACTAGAGACAGGAGGGGTTGGCAATGCTCAATGCTCACTGCGCTCGGTTCCTAGCCTCCACAACAAAATCAAAAGCAAGGCGCTTGCGGGAAGCGTGGCTTTCTTTGGAGGATGCGGGCATTGATCCCGCTACCTCTCGAATGCAAATCGAGCGCTCTACCATTTGAGCTAATCCCCCTTTGCTGCAGGCTCTTATTTGTGTTATGGCTGATCCCTGCTCTCTCATGTGCTATGCGCAATAAATGCAGGTTTCAAAAACAGTCACACCGACTGACCAATAAACCCCTAGTGCTTTGACGCATTCCACCAGACTTGAAATGTGGGCAGTGAGCTACCCGAGGGGCTCTAAACACAAAGAGGACGTAATTGCATTGGCCGGGAATCGAACCCGGGCCTCCCGCGTGGCAGGCGAGAATTCTACCACTGAACCACCAATGCTCCACACGCACGCAACTGCTGTCAACCTCGCTCAGCCGGGTCTAGGAGAGTCCAGCTTTCGTCCACCGTTACCATCTCTGTGAAGGCATTCGCATGTGGGTCAAGTTCACCCAAAGATGCTCCTCCTCTCGAAAGCCAATTAAATCCTGGTTTTATGGAAAACTTTCCAACAGCAGGAGCAGAGTGGCGCAGCGGAAGCGTGCTGGGCCCATAACCCAGAGGTCGATGGATCGAAACCATCCTCTGCTAAGTTGTATTTTCTTATGCCAATCGATATTTGCTTGCTTGAGCAAAGGGCTTTCTTTCACACACAAAGACGAGTTGAACCTGATTCTGGTGATAAAACGAGCTAAAAAACATTTAGCAAAAGGATGGCCCTTGCGCCAAGGGAGTCTTGTCTCTTGGCCATGGAAGCCTGGCTGTGCTTTCTTTAATGGACGGCTTTTGTCCAATACTGCCTGCGTAACTTTGGGCATGCCAAGCCACGGCCTTATGCTTTGCGGTAGTCCTTAAGTATCAAGGTATCGGCTGAAGCCACAGCTAGCCAAAAGTGTCAACGCCTTGGAGCATGTTATGAGGATGACTCTGGCTTCCCATGTTGACTAGAGACACGAGGGGTTGGCAATGCTCACTGTGCTCGGTTCCAAGCCTCCACAACAAAATCAAAAGCAAGGCGCTTCCGGGAAGCGTGGCTTTCTTTGGAGGATGCGGGCATTGATCCCGCTACCTCTCGCATGCTAAGCGAGCGCTCTACCACTTGAGCTAATCCCCCTTTGCTGGAGGCTCTTATTTGTGTTATGGCTGATCCCTGCTCTCTCATGTGCTATGGGCAATAAATGCAGGTTTCAAAAACTAGAGACAGGAGGGGTTGGCAATGCTCAATGCTCACTGCGCTCGGTTCCGAGCCTCCACAACAAAATCAAAAGCAAGGCGCTTGCGGGAAGCGTGGCTTTCTTTGGAGGATGCGGGCATTGATCCCGCTACCTCTCGAATGCAAATCGAGCGCTCTACCATTTGAGCTAATCCCCCTTTGCTGAAGGCTCTTATTTGTGTTATGGCTGATCCCTGCTCTCTCATGTGCTATGCGCAATAAATGCAGGTTTCAAAAACAGTCACACCGACTGACCAATAAACCCCTAGTGCTTTGACGCATTCCACCAGACTTGAAATGTGGGCAGTGAGCTACCCGAGGGGCTCTAAACACAAAGAGGACGTAATTGCATTGGCCGGGAATCGAACCCGGGCCTGCCGCATGGCAGGCGAGAATTCTACCACTGAACCACCAATGCTCCACACGCACGCAACTGCTGTCAACCTCGCTCAGCCGGGCCTAGGAGAGTCCAGCTTTCGTCCACCGTTACCATCTCTGTGAAGGCATTCGCATGTGGGTCAAGTTCACCCAAAGATGCTCCTCCTCTCGAAAGCCAATTAAAATGCAGGTTTCAAAAACTAGAGACAGGAGGGGTTGGCAATGCTCAATGCTCACTGCGCTCGGTTCCGAGCCTCCACAACAAAATCAAAAGCAAGGCGCTTGCGGGAAGCGTGGCTTTCTTTGGAGGATGCGGGCATTGATCCCGCTACCTCTCGAATGCAAATCGAGCGCTCTACCATTTGAGCTAATCCCCCTTTGCTGGAGGCTCTTATTTGTGTTATGGCTGATCCCTGCTCTCTCATGTGCTATGCGCAATAAATGCAGGTTTCAAAAACAGTCACACCGACTGACCAATAAACCCCTAGTGCTTTGACGCATTCCACCAGACTTGAAATGTGGGCAGTGAGCTACCCGAGGGGCTCTAAACACAAAGAGGACGTAATTGCATTGGCCGGGAATCGAACCCGGGCCTCCCGCGTGGCAGGCGAGAATTCTACCACTGAACCACCAATGCTCCACACGCACGCAACTGCTGTCATCCTCGCTCAGCCGGGCCTAGGAGAGTCCAGCTTTCGTCCACCGTTACCATCTCTGTGAAGGCATTCGCATGTGGGTCAAGTTCACCCAAAGATGCTCCTCCTCTCGAAAGCCAATTAAATCCTGGTTTTATGGAAAACTTTCCAACAGCAGGAGCAGAGTGGTGCAGCGGAAGCGTGCTGGGCCTGTAACCCAGAGGTCGATGGATCGAAACCATCCTCTGCTAAGTTGTATTTTCTTATGCCAATCGATATTTGCTTGCTTGAGCAAAGGGCTTTCTTTCACACACAAAGACGAGTTGAACCTGATTCTGGTGATAAAACGAGCTAAAAAACACTCAGCAAAAGGATGGCCCTTGCGCCAAGGGAGTCTTGTCTCTTGGCCATGGAAGCCTGGCTGTGCTTTCTTTAATGGACGGCTTTTGTCCAATACTGCCTGCGTAACTTTGGGCATGCCAAGCCACGGCCTTATGCTTTGCGGTAGTCCTTAAGTATCAAGGTATCGGCTGAAGCCACAGCTAGCCAAAAGTGTCAACGCCTTGGAGCATGTTATGAGGATGACTCTGGCTTCCCATGTTGACTAGAGACACGAGGGGTTGGCAATGCTCACTGCGCTCGGTTCCAAGCCTCCACAACAAAATCAAAAGCAAGGCGCTTCCGGGAAGCGTGGCTTTCTTTGGAGGATGCGGGCATTGATCCCGCTACCTCTCGCATGCTAAGCGAGCGCTCTACCACTTGAGCTAATCCCCCTTTGCTGGAGGCTCTTATTTGTGTTATGGCTGATCCCTGCTCTCTCATGTGCTATGGGCAATAAATGCAGGTTTCAAAAACTAGAGACAGGAGGGGTTGGCAATGCTCAATGCTCACTGCGCTCGGTTCCGAGCCTCCACAACAAAATCAAAAGCAAGGCGCTTGCGGGAAGCGTGGCTTTCTTTGGAGGATGCGGGCATTGATCCCGCTATCTCTCGAATGCAAATCGAGCGCTCTACCATTTGAGCTAATCCTCCTTTGCTGGAGGCTCTTATTTGTGTTATGGCTGATCCCTGCTCTCTCATGTGCTATGCGCAATAAATGCAGGTTTCAAAAACAGTCACACCGACTGACCAATAAACCCCTAGTGCTTTGACGCATTCCACCAGACTTGAAATGTGGGCAGTGAGCTACCCGAGGGGCTCTAAACACAAAGAGGACGTAATTGCATTGGCCGGGAATCGAACCCGGGCCTCCCGCGTGGCAGGCGAGAATTCTACCACTGAACCACCAATGCTCCACACGCACGCAACTGCTGTCAACCTCGCTCAGCCGGGCCTAGGAGAGTCCAGCTTTCGTCCACCGTTACCATCTCTGTGAAGGCATTCGCATGTGGGTCAAGTTCACCCAAAGATGCTCCTCCTCTCGAAAGCCAATTAAATCCTGGTTTTATGGAAAACTTTCCAACAGCAGGAGCAGAGTGGCGCAGCGGAAGCGTGCTGGGCCCATAACCCAGAGGTCGATGGATCGAAACCATCCTCTGCTAAGTTGTATTTTCTTATGCCAATCGATATTTGCTTGCTTGAGCAAAGGGCTTTCTTTCACACACAAAGACGAGTTGAACCTGATTCTGGTGATAAAACGAGCTAAAAAACAATCAGCAAAAGGATGGCCCTTGCGCCAAGGGAGTCTTGTCTCTTGGCCATGGAAGCCTGGCTGTGCTTTCTTTAATGGTAGGCTTTTGTCCGATACTGCCTGCGTAACTTTGGGCATGCCAAGCCACGGCCTTATGCTTTGCGGTAGTCCTTAAGTATCAAGGTATCGGCTGAAGCCACAGCTAGCCAAAAGTGTCAACGCCTTGGAGCATGTTATGAGGATGACTCTGGCCTCCCATGTTGACTAGAGACACGAGGGGTTGGCAATAGGGTTGAGCGGACACCTAGATGTCCGTGTTCGACGGGTTCGGCCGAACTTTAAAAAAAAGTCCGGGTCCGTGTCCCGGACTTTTACCGAACTTTTCCCGGACACCGAACCCCATTGAAGTCAATGGGGACCCGAACTTTAAGGCACTAAAATGGCTCTAAAACACCAAAGGAAAGGGCTAGAGTGCTGCAAATGGCAGCAAAACGTAATTAAGAGCATGGCAAGTGCTCTGCAAACAAATGTGGATAGGGAAATAACTTAAAACAACAAAAAAAAACAGAAAAATAAAACAATGTTCTTCTTCATCTCTGAAGGACGAGGCCCATATGGAGTAGGAGGGAGGTTGAGGTGGTGGTGGATGTGGCGGTGACATAGGCGTGCGCACAGGGTGTGCTGGGTGTGCCTGGGCACACCCTAATCACCTAGGGCACATAGCATTGCCAGTGAGGAGATGGGAAAGATCTCCCTGGGACCTGCTCTGCTCTATTTCTCCTTGCCTACAGGTACATGGCCCCGATACATTACTCTCCCTGCTGGCAAACACATGCATGTGTATTTCAACTTTGGGGTGCACACCTTAATGCAATAGGCTGCGCACACCTATGGGCGGTGTAGGTGGAAGCGGCGGTGGAGGAGGACCAGGGCCGGATTAACAGCATCATGGGCTTGGTGCTGAGGATTTTGAAGGGCCTTAGGGCCGTGCCTTGCCATGCACCCAGAGGAGGAAGGGTGCAGCCATGCATGCCTAATTCAACATGGGATGCTGTCTCTGAAGCCCATAAACACATCCATGCATCGCCAACTGTCCCTCCTTGTCCGGCCTTCACGCTGTGTGGGGAGGTTCTGAGGGTGCTGCCTGGGGAAGCGAGCATAGAAGCCAGACTTCTGTGTTTACAAGTGACAGAAGAGCGGTAACAGTGAATATGGCCAACCCGGGGCCTATATAAAAGGTAGGGGCCTGGAGCTGCAGCTCCAATAGACCCTACATTAATCTGGCCCTGAGGAGGAGGACGAGGTAGCCAACACTGCTTCTTTTCACAAATTTTAAATGAGGGTACACCCCAAAAGAGTGAGAAAGAGCAAAAATGGAACAATGGGTGGGTAAGGTCGGTATCCATTGCTATTCTGCATAAGGTACGGAAAAGTCCCGTGGGATCCATGCCTGGTTCATTTTAATGAACGTGAGCTTGTCCACATTGTCTCTGGACAGGCGGCTGCGCTTGTCTGTTATAACGCCCCCAGCCGTGCTAAATACCCGTTCAGATAATACACTGGCTGCAGGGCACGCCAGCACCTCCAAGGCGTAAAGGGCAAGCTCAGGCCATGTGCCCAATTTGGAGACCCAGAAGTTGAAGGGGGCAGACCCGTCATTCACTACATGTAGGCGTGTGCACACATACTGCTCCACCATGTTGGTAAAATGCTGCCTCCTGCTAAGACGTTCCATCTGAGCTGCTGGTGCTGCTGTTTGTTGTGGCGTGCTGACAAAGCTTTTCCACATTTCGGCCATGCTAACCCTGCCTTCTGAGGTGCTGGCGGTGCCCTGGTTGCGTTGGCGACCTCCTCCTCCTCCTCCTCTGCCTTGTGCTTCCACTGTGGCCCCGCTGTCAGATGGGAATGCCAGCAGCATGGCGTCTACCAGCGTGCGCTTGTACTCGCGCATCTTGCGATCGCGCTCCAGTGAGTGAATTAAGGACGGTACGTTGTCCTTGTAACGGGGATCCAGCAGCGTGGCCACCCAGTAATCAGCACAAGTTAGAATGTGGGCAACTCGGCGGTCGTTGTGGAGACACTGCAGCATGTAATCGCTCATGTGTGCCAGGCTGCCCAGAGGCGACGAAAGGCTGTCCTCTGTGGGAGGTGTATGGTCCGTGTCCTCTGTATCCCCCCAGCCACGCACCAGTGATGGCCATGAGCTGGCCTGGGTGCCACCCTGCTGTGAACATGGTTCCATCTCCTCCTCCAGCTCCTCCTCCTCCTCATCCTCCTCATCCTCCAGAACTGTGCCCCTGCTGGACAATTGCGTCCCTGGCGTTTGCGTGTGCAGGAACCCACCCTCGGAGCCCCTTGCGAATGACTGCCCTGAAAGCCTTGGAAATGTTACCTCTTCATCCTCCTCCTCCTCCTCATCCTGTGCCACATCCTCTTCCATCATCGCCCGAATTGTTTTTTCAAGGAGGCATAGAAGTGGGATAGTTAAGCTGAGAACGGCGTCATTGCCACTGGCCATGTTGGTGGAGTACTCAAAACAGCGCAACAAGGCACACAGGTCTCGCATGGAGGCCCAGTTATTGGTGGTGAAGTGGTGCTGTTCCGCAGAGCGACTCACGCGTGCGTGCTGCAGCTGAAACTCCACTATGGCCTGCTGCTGCTCGCACAGTCTTTCCAGCATGTGCAAGGTGGAGTTCCACCTTGTGGGCACGTCACATATGAGGCGGTGAGCGGGAAGGCCGAAGTTACGCTGCAGCGCTGCCAGGCGAGCAGCAGCAGGGTGAGAACGCCGAAAGTGCGCACAAACGGCCCGCACTTTCTGCAGCAGCTCTGACATATCGGGGTAGTTTTTAAGGAACCTCTGCACCACCAAATTCAGCACATGCGCCAGGCAAGGGATGTGCGTCAAACCGGCTAGGCCCAGAGCTGCTATGAGATTTCGCCCGTTATCGCACACCACCAGGCCGGGCTTGAGGCTCGCTGGCAGCAACCACTCATTTGTCTGCTGTTCCATGCTCCTCCACAACTCCTGCGCGGTGTGTGGTTTGTCCCCCAAACAGGCAAGTTGTAAAACTGCCTGCTGTCGTTTACCCCTGGCCGTGCTGAAGTTGGTGGTGAAGGTGTTACGCTGTCCGGATGAGGAGGCGGTAGAGGATGAGGAAGCGGAGTAGGAGGAGTTAGGAACAGGAGGCAAACTGAAGCGCCCTGCAATCCTCGGTGGTGGAAGGACATGCGCCAAATTGCTATCCGCCTCAGGCCCATCCGCCACTGCATTTACCCAGTGTGCCGTTAGGGAGATATAACGCCCCTGACCGTGCTTACTGGTCCACGTATCCGTAGTTAGGTGGACCTTGGCACAGATGGCGTTGCGCAGTGCACACCTGATTTTTTCCCCCACTTGGTTGTGCAGGGAAGGGATGGCTTGCCTGGAAAAGTAGTGGCGGCTGGGCACGACGTACTGTGGGACAGCCACCGACATAAGGTTTTTAAAACTGTGCGTCTCCACCAGACGGAATGACAGCATTTCAAAGGCCAATAATTTTGAAATGCTGGCATTCAGGGCCAGGGATCGCGGGTGGGTAGGGGGGTACTTCCTCTTCCTCTCAAGTGTTTGGGAGATGGAAAGCTGAACGCTTCCACGGGACATTGTGGAGATGGTTGTTGGTGACCCAGGTGGTGGTGTTGCTGACAGATCGTCTGTTTGCGGGGTGGCAGGTGCCGGTATCACTACAGATGTGGCTGGAGCGGCCGAGACTGCAGCAGAAGAGGAAGCAGGATGAGCCAGAGACGTTTCTTGGTTTTGAAGGTGTGTACTCCACTGCAGCTCGTGCTTTGCACTTAGATGCCTGATCATGCAGGTTGTGCTCAGGTTGAGAAGGTTCATGCCTCGCTTCAAGCTCTGATTGCACAGGGTGCAAACCACTCGTGTCCTGTCATCAGCACATTTTCTAAAGAACTTCCACGCTAGAGAACTCCTTTGAGCTGACTTTGGTGCGCTCGTTCCCTTGCTGCGTTGGGCAGTAGCGGGCGTAGTGTCTAGGGCACGGCCGCTCCGCTTCTGCACCCTGCTCCCTCTTCTGCTGTGCTGGTGGCTCTGTGCGACCACCGCCTCTTCCTCCAAACTACTCAGTTCACCTGCATGACGTTCATTCCATGTGGGGTCGAGGACCTCATCGTCCTCCACATCATCTTCCACCCAGTCTTCACCCCTGCCCTCCTTGTCGGTCTCCACAATGCTGAACGCCGCAGCAGTTGGCACCTGCGTTTCGTCATCATCGGAGACGTGCTGCGATGATCCTTGCATGTACTCATCTTGAGGAATAAGTGGTTGGGCATCGCTGCACTCAATCTCTTCCACTTCTGGGGCAGGGCTAGGTGGATGGCCCTGGGAAACCCTGCTGACAGAGTCCTCAAAAAGAATAAGAGACTGCTGTATGGCTTGGGGCTCAGACTGCTGGCCTGATTTGCAAGGGGGTGAGGTGAAAGACGGTTGGACATTGGCTGCAGGTGCCAACTCTGACCTTTCTGCAGTAGACTGGGTGGGAGACAATGTGAAGGAACTGGAGGCACTGTCAGCAGCAAACCAATCTACTATCGCCTCAACTTGTTCTGGCCTCATCACTTCTAGGGGCGTTTGATGCCCTACCAAATACTGATGCAGGTTCTGTCGCCTACTCACACTTGAGGAAGGTGTTTCACTTGTGCGTGTAGCTGGCACAGATCGACCATGTCCTCTCCTTGCAACAGGAGCTCTACCAGCAGCACCACGACCCAGGCCACGGCCCTTATTTGACGGTCTCCTCATATTTCTGTAATTTAAGATCTTGCCCTAGAAAGGTTTTTATTGAATAGCGGAATAGAAAATATGATCCAAAAAAAGTGTATGTATATCACACGTACACAACCACACTAGGCCCCAATTACTATTGTTTGTACCCCTAAAAGGCTAGATGAGGAGTAGGGGGAGTATGGAACAGGCAGCACCCTCAAACCTTCAGAAGTATGAGATGAACCCCAACAACTTGGAAAGGTGGATCTCTCTCACACGTACCGACACAGACTATCCCGCAATTCAATTGATCCTCAAAGGTTTTTATTGAATAGCGGAATAGGAAATATGATCAAAAAAAGTGTATGTATCTCGCACGTACACAACCACACTAGGCCCCAATTACTATTGTTTGTACCCCTAAAAGGCTAGATGAGGAGTAGGGGGGGTATGGAACAGGCAGCACCCTCAAACCTTCAGAAGTATGAGATGAACCCCAACAACTTGGAAAGGTGGATCTCTCTCACACGTACCGACACAGACTATCCCGCAATTCAATTGATCCCCAAAGGTTTTTATTGAATAGCGGAATAGGAAATATGATCAAAAAAAGTGTATGTATCTCACACGTACAGAAACACACTAGGCCCCAATTACTATTGTTTGTACACCTAAAAGGATGGATGAGGAGGAGGAGGAGTATGGAACAGGCAGCACCCTCAAAGCTTCAGAAGTATGAGATGAACCCCAAAAACTTGGAAAGGTGGATCTCACACGTACCGACACAGACTATTCCGCAATTTAATTGATCCCCAAAGGTTTTTATTGAATAGCGGAATAGGAAATATGATCAAAAAATGTGTATGTATCTCACACGTACAGAAGCACACTAGGCCCCAATTACTATTGTTTGTACACCTAAAAGGATGGATGAGGAGGAGGAGGAGTATGGAACAGGCAGCACCCTCAAAGCTTCAGAAGTATGAGATGAACCCCAAAAACTTGGAAAGGTGGATCTCACACGTACCGACACAGACTATCCCGCAATTTAATTGATCCCCAAAGGTTTTTATTGAATAGCGGAATAGGAAATATGATCAAAAAATGTGTATGTATCTCACACGTACAGAAGCACACTAGGCCCCAATTACTATTGTTTGTACACCTAAAAGGATGGATGAGGAGGAGGAGGAGTATGGAACAGGCAGCACCCTCAAAGCTTCAGAAGTATGAGATGAACCCCAAAAACTTGGAAAGGTGGATCTCACACGTACCGACACAGACTATCCCGCAATTTAATTGATCCCCAAAGGTTTTTATTGAATAGCGGAATAGGAAATATGATCAAAAAAAGTGTATGTATCTCGCACGTACAGAAACACACTAGGCCCCAATTACTATTGTTTGTACACCTAAAAGGATGGATGAGGAGGAGGAGGAGTATGGAACAGGCAGCACCCTCAAAGCTTCAGAAGTATGAGATGAACCCCAAAAACTTGGAAAGGTGGATCTCACACGTACCGACACAGACTATTCCGCAATTTAATTGATCCCCAAAGGTTTTTATTGAATAGCGGAATAGGAAATATGATCAAAAAATGTGTATGTATCTCACACGTACAGAAGCACACTAGGCCCCAATTACTATTGTTTGTACACCTAAAAGGATGGATGAGGAGGAGGAGGAGTATGGAACAGGCAGCACCCTCAAAGCTTCAGAAGTATGAGATGAACCCCAAAAACTTGGAAAGGTGGATCTCACACGTACCGACACAGACTATCCCGCAATTTAATTGATCCCCAAAGGTTTTTATTGAATAGCGGAATAGGAAATATGATCCAAAAAAGTGTATGTATCTCGCACGTACACAACCACACTAGGCCCCAATTACTATTGTTTGTACCCCTAAAAGGCTAGATGAGGAGTAGGGGGGGTATGGAACAGGCAGCACCCTCAAACCTTCAGAAGTATGAGATGAACCCCAACAACTTGGAAAGGTGGATCTCTCTCACACGTACCGACACAGACTATCCCGCAATTCAATTGATCCTCAAAGGTTTTTATTGAATAGCGGAATAGGAAATATGATCAAAAAAAGTGTATGTATCTCGCACGTACACAACCACACTAGGCCCCAATTACTATTGTTTGTACCCCTAAAAGGCTAGATGAGGAGTAGGGGGGGTATGGAACAGGCAGCACCCTCAAACCTTCAGAAGTATGAGATGAACCCCAACAACTTGGAAAGGTGGATCTCTCTCACACGTACCGACACAGACTATCCCGCAATTCAATTGATCCTCAAAGGTTTTTATTGAATAGCGGAATAGGAAATATGATCAAAAAAAGTGTATGTATCTCGCACGTACACAACCACACTAGGCCCCAATTACTATTGTTTGTACCCCTAAAAGGCTAGATGAGGAGTAGGGGGAGTATGGAACAGGCAGCACCCTCAAACCTTCAGAAGTATGAGATGAACCCCAACAACTTGGAAAGGTGGATCTCTCTCACACGTACCAACACAGACTATCCCCCAATTTAACTGATCCCCAGAGGTTTTTGATTAAATAGCGGAATAGAAAATATGATCCCAAAAAAGTGTATGTATATCACACGTACACAACCACACTAGGCCCCAATTACTATTGTTTGTACCCCTAAAAGGCTAGGAGTAGGGGGGAGTATGGAACAGGCAGCACCCTCAAACCTTCAGAAGTATGAGATGAACCCCAACAACTTGGAAAGGTGGATCTCTCTCACACGTACCAACACAGACTATCCCCCAATTTAACTGATCCCCAGAGGTTTTTGATTAAATAGCGGAATAGAAAATATGATCCCAAAAAAGTGTATGTATATCACACGTACACAACCACACTAGGCCCCAATTACTATTGTTTGTACCCCTAAAAGGCTAGGAGTAGGGGGAGTATGGAACAGGCAGCACCCTCAAACCTTCAGAAGTATGAGATGAACCCCAACAACTTGGAAAGGTGGATCTCTCTCACACGTACCAACACAGACTATCCCCCAATTTAACTGATCCCCAGAGGTTTTTGATTAAATAGCGGAATAGAAAATATGATCCCAAAAAAGTGTATGTATATCACACGTACACAACCACACTAGGCCCCAATTACTATTGTTTGTACCCCTAAAAGGCTAGGAGTAGGGGGGAGTATGGAACAGGCAGCACCCTCAAACCTTCAGAAGTATGAGATGAACCCCAACAACTTGGAAAGGTGGATCTCTCTCACACGTACCAACACAGACTATCCCCCAATTTAACTGATCCCCAGAGGTTTTTGATTAAATAGCGGAATAGAAAATATGATCCCAAAAAAGTGTATGTATATCACACGTACACAACCACACTAGGCCCCAATTACTATTGTTTGTACCCCTAAAAGGCTAGGAGTAGGGGGGAGTATGGAACAGGCAGCACCCTCAAACCTTCAGAAGTATGAGATGAACCCCAACAACTTGGAAAGGTGGATCTCTCTCACACGTACCAACACAGACTATCCCCCAATTTAACTGATCCCCAGAGGTTTTTGATTAAATAGCGGAATAGAAAATATGATCCCAAAAAAGTGTATGTATATCACACGTACACAACCACACTAGGCCCCAATTACTATTGTTTGTACCCCTAAAAGGCTAGGAGTAGGGGGAGTATGGAACAGGCAGCACCCTCAAACCTTCAGAAGTATGAGATGAACCCCAACAACTTGGAAAGGTGGATCTCTCTCACACGTACCAACACAGACTATCCCCCAATTTAACTGATCCCCAGAGGTTTTTGATTAAATAGCGGAATAGAAAATATGATCCCAAAAAAGTGTATGTATATCACACGTACACAACCACACTAGGCCCCAATTACTATTGTTTGTACCCCTAAAAGGCTAGGAGTAGGGGGAGTATGGAACAGGCAGCACCCTCAAACCTTCAGAAGTATGAGATGAACCCCAACAACTTGGAAAGGTGGATCTCTCTCACACGTACCAACACAGACTATCCCCCAATTTAACTGATCCCCAGAGGTTTTTGATTAAATAGCGGAATAGAAAATATGATCCCAAAAAAGTGTATGTATATCACACGTACACAACCACACTAGGCCCCAATTACTATTGTTTGTACCCCTAAAAGGCTAGGAGTAGGGGGGAGTATGGAACAGGCAGCACCCTCAAACCTTCAGAAGTATGAGATGAACCCCAACAACTTGGAAAGGTGGATCTCTCTCACACGTACCAACACAGACTATCCCCCAATTTAACTGATCCCCAAAGGTTTTTGATTAAATAGCGGAATAGAAAATATGATCCCAAAAAAGTGTATGTATATCACACGTACACAACCACACTAGGCCCCAATTACTATTGTTTGTACCCCTAAAAGGCTAGGAGTAGGGGGGAGTATGGAACAGGCAGCACCCTCAAACCTTCAGAAGTATGAGATGAACCCCAACAACTTGGAAAGGTGGATCTCTCTCACACGTACCAACACAGACTATCCCCCAATTTAACTGATCCCCAGAGGTTTTTGATTAAATAGCGGAATAGAAAATATGATCCCAAAAAAGTGTATGTATATCACACGTACACAACCACACTAGGCCCCAATTACTATTGTTTGTACCCCTAAAAGGCTAGGAGTAGGGGGGAGTATGGAACAGGCAGCACCCTCAAACCTTCAGAAGTATGAGATGAACCCCAACAACTTGGAAAGGTGGATCTCTCTCACACGTACCAACACAGACTATCCCCCAATTTAACTGATCCCCAGAGGTTTTTGATTAAATAGCGGAATAGAAAATATGATCCCAAAAAAGTGTATGTATATCACACGTACACAACCACACTAGGCCCCAATTACTATTGTTTGTACCCCTAAAAGGCTAGGAGTAGGGGGAGTATGGAACAGGCAGCACCCTCAAACCTTCAGAAGTATGAGATGAACCCCAACAACTTGGAAAGGTGGATCTCTCTCACACGTACCAACACAGACTATCCCCCAATTTAACTGATCCCCAGAGGTTTTTGATTAAATAGCGGAATAGAAAATATGATCCCAAAAAAGTGTATGTATATCACACGTACACAACCACACTAGGCCCCAATTACTATTGTTTGTACCCCTAAAAGGCTAGGAGTAGGGGGAGTATGGAACAGGCAGCACCCTCAAACCTTCAGAAGTATGAGATGAACCCCAACAACTTGGAAAGGTGGATCTCTCTCACACGTACCAACACAGACTATCCCCCAATTTAACTGATCCCCAAAGGTTTTTGATTAAATAGCGGAATAGAAAATATGATCCCAAAAAAGTGTATGTATATCACACGTACACAACCACACTAGGCCCCAATTACTATTGTTTGTACCCCTAAAAGGCTAGGAGTAGGGGGAGTATGGAACAGGCAGCACCCTCAAACCTTCAGAAGTATGAGATGAACCCCAACAACTTGGAAAGGTGGATCTCTCTCACACGTACCAACACAGACTATCCCCCAATTTAACTGATCCCCAGAGGTTTTTGATTAAATAGCGGAATAGAAAATATGATCCCAAAAAAGTGTATGTATATCACACGTACACAACCACACTAGGCCCCAATTACTATTGTTTGTACCCCTAAAAGGCTAGGAGTAGGGGGGAGTATGGAACAGGCAGCACCCTCAAACCTTCAGAAGTATGAGATGAACCCCAACAACTTGGAAAGGTGGATCTCTCTCACACGTACCAACACAGACTATCCCCCAATTTAACTGATCCCCAAAGGTTTTTGATTAAATAGCGGAATAGAAAATATGATCCCAAAAAAGTGTATGTATATCACACGTACACAACCACACTAGGCCCCAATTACTATTGTTTGTACCCCTAAAAGGCTAGGAGTAGGGGGGAGTATGGAACAGGCAGCACCCTCAAACCTTCAGAAGTATGAGATGAACCCCAACAACTTGGAAAGGTGGATCTCTCTCACACGTACCAACACAGACTATCCCCCAATTTAACTGATCCCCAGAGGTTTTTGATTAAATAGCGGAATAGAAAATATGATCCCAAAAAAGTGTATGTATATCACACGTACACAACCACACTAGGCCCCAATTACTATTGTTTGTACCCCTAAAAGGCTAGGAGTAGGGGGGAGTATGGAACAGGCAGCACCCTCAAACCTTCAGAAGTATGAGATGAACCCCAACAACTTGGAAAGGTGGATCTCTCTCACACGTACCAACACAGACTATCCCCCAATTTAACTGATCCCCAGAGGTTTTTGATTAAATAGCGGAATAGAAAATATGATCCCAAAAAAGTGTATGTATATCACACGTACACAACCACACTAGGCCCCAATTACTATTGTTTGTACCCCTAAAAGGCTAGGAGTAGGGGGAGTATGGAACAGGCAGCACCCTCAAACCTTCAGAAGTATGAGATGAACCCCAACAACTTGGAAAGGTGGATCTCTCTCACACGTACCAACACAGACTATCCCCCAATTTAACTGATCCCCAGAGGTTTTTGATTAAATAGCGGAATAGAAAATATGATCCCAAAAAAGTGTATGTATATCACACGTACACAACCACACTAGGCCCCAATTACTATTGTTTGTACCCCTAAAAGGCTAGGAGTAGGGGGAGTATGGAACAGGCAGCACCCTCAAACCTTCAGAAGTATGAGATGAACCCCAACAACTTGGAAAGGTGGATCTCTCTCACACGTACCAACACAGACTATCCCCCAATTTAACTGATCCCCAAAGGTTTTTGATTAAATAGCGGAATAGAAAATATGATCCCAAAAAAGTGTATGTATATCACACGTACACAACCACACTAGGCCCCAATTACTATTGTTTGTACCCCTAAAAGGCTAGGAGTAGGGGGAGTATGGAACAGGCAGCACCCTCAAACCTTCAGAAGTATGAGATGAACCCCAACAACTTGGAAAGGTGGATATCTCTCACACGTACCAACACAGACTATCCCCCAATTTAACTGATCCCCAGAGGTTTTTGATTAAATAGCGGAATAGAAAATATGATCCCAAAAAAGTGTATGTATATCACACGTACACAACCACACTAGGCCCCAATTACTATTGTTTGTACCCCTAAAAGGCTAGGAGTAGGGGGAGTATGGAACAGGCAGCACCCTCAAACCTTCAGAAGTATGAGATGAACCCCAACAACTTGGAAAGGTGGATCTCTCTCACACGTACCAACACAGACTATCCCCCAATTTAACTGATCCCCAGAGGTTTTTGATTAAATAGCGGAATAGAAAATATGATCCCAAAAAAGTGTATGTATATCACACGTACACAACCACACTAGGCCCCAATTACTATTGTTTGTACCCCTAAAAGGCTAGGAGTAGGGGGGAGTATGGAACAGGCAGCACCCTCAAACCTTCAGAAGTATGAGATGAACCCCAACAACTTGGAAAGGTGGATCTCTCTCACACGTACCAACACAGACTATCCCCCAATTTAACTGATCCCCAAAGGTTTTTGATTAAATAGCGGAATAGAAAATATGATCCCAAAAAAGTGTATGTATATCACACGTACACAACCACACTAGGCCCCAATTACTATTGTTTGTACCCCTAAAAGGCTAGGAGTAGGGGGAGTATGGAACAGGCAGCACCCTCAAACCTTCAGAAGTATGAGATGAACCCCAACAACTTGGAAAGGTGGATATCTCTCACACGTACCAACACAGACTATCCCCCAATTTAACTGATCCCCAGAGGTTTTTGATTAAATAGCGGAATAGAAAATATGATCCCAAAAAAGTGTATGTATATCACACGTACACAACCACACTAGGCCCCAATTACTATTGTTTGTACCCCTAAAAGGCTAGGAGTAGGGGGAGTATGGAACAGGCAGCACCCTCAAACCTTCAGAAGTATGAGATGAACCCCAACAACTTGGAAAGGTGGATCTCTCTCACACGTACCAACACAGACTATCCCCCAATTTAACTGATCCCCAGAGGTTTTTGATTAAATAGCGGAATAGAAAATATGATCCCAAAAAAGTGTATGTATATCACACGTACACAACCACACTAGGCCCCAATTACTATTGTTTGTACCCCTAAAAGGCTAGGAGTAGGGGGGAGTATGGAACAGGCAGCACCCTCAAACCTTCAGAAGTATGAGATGAACCCCAACAACTTGGAAAGGTGGATCTCTCTCACACGTACCAACACAGACTATCCCCCAATTTAACTGATCCCCAAAGGTTTTTGATTAAATAGCGGAATAGAAAATATGATCCCAAAAAAGTGTATGTATATCACACGTACACAACCACACTAGGCCCCAATTACTATTGTTTGTACCCCTAAAAGGCTAGATGAGGAGTAGGGGGAGTATGGAACAGGCAGCACCCTCAAACCTTCAGTATGAGATTGTGTTCACTGTACCCCACAAAGATTGAGTTCACTGCACCCCACAATGATTGTGTTCACTGCACCCCACAAAGATTGTGTTCACTGCACCTCACAAAGATTGTGTTCACTGTACCCCCCAAAGATTGTGTTCACTGCACCCCACAAAGATTCTGTTCACTGTACCCCACAAAGATTGTGTTCACTGCACCCCAAAAAGATTGTGTTCACTGCACCCCAAAAAGGATGTTGTTCACTGCACCCCAAAAAGGATGTTGTTCACTCCACCCCAAAAAGATTGTGTTCACTGCACCCCACAAAGATTGTGTTCACTGCACCCCAAAAAGATTGTGTTCACTGCACCCCAAAAATGATTTTGTTCACTGCACCCCAAAAAGGATTTTGTTCACTGCACCCCAAAAAGGATGTTGTTCACTCCACCCCAAAAAGATTGTGTTCACTGCACCCCAAAAAGATTGTGTTCACTGCACCCCACAAAGGATTTTGTTCACTGCACCCCAAAAAGATTGTGTTCACTGCACCCCAAAAAGGATGTTGTTCACTGCACCCCAAAAAGGATTTTGTTCACTGCACCCCAAAAAGATTGTGTTCACTGCACCCCACAAAGGATGTTGTTCACTGCACCCCAAAAAGGATTGTGTTCACTGCAGCCCAAAAAGATTGTGTTCACTGCAGCCCAAAAAGATTGTGTTCACTGCAGCCCAAAAAGATTGTGTTCACTGCAGCCCAAAAAGATTGTGTTCACTGCAGCCCAAAAAGATTGTGTTCACTGCAGCTCACACACAGAAAAATGGATGTGGATCACTGACACCTGCCTATCTCCAATCCCACACCACACAGCAATATCGATTGTAGTTTGTAGAACACAGTTTCCCTAAAATTCAGCAGACTCTGTCCCTAACAGGATTGAGAAGAGATCGTAGATCAGGATTGAGTGCAGATTCACCCCACCCCCCACACAGCAATATCGATTGTAGTTTGTAGAACACAGTTTCCCTAAAATTCAGCAGACTCTGTCCCTAACAGGATTGAGAAGAGATCGTAGATCAGGATTGAGTGCAGATTCACTCCCCCTTTGCTGGAGGCTCTTATTTGTGTTATGGCTGATCCCTGCTCTCTCATGTGCTATGCGCAATAAATGCAGGTTTCAAAAACAGTCACACCGACTGACCAATAAACCCCTAGTGCTTTGACGCATTCCACCAGACTTGAAATGTGGGCAGTGAGCTACCCGAGGGGCTCTAAACACAAAGAGGACGTAATTGCATTGGCCGGGAATCCAACCCGGGCCTCCCGCGTGGCAGGCGAGAATTCTACCACTGAACCACCAATGCTCCACACGCACGCAACTGCTGTCAACCTCGCTCAGCCGGGCCTAGGAGAGTCCAGCTTTCGTCCACCGTTACCATCTCTGTGAAGGCATTCGCATGTGGGTCAAGTTCACCCAAAGATGCTCCTCCTCTCGAAAGCCAATTAAATCCTGGTTTTATGGAAAACTTTCCAACAGCAGGAGCAGAGTGGCGCAGCGGAAGCGTGCTGGGCCCATAACCCAGAGGTCGATGGATCGAAACCATCCTCTGCTAAGTTGTATTTTCTTATGCCAATCGATATTTGCTTGCTTGAGCAAAGGGCTTTCTTTCACACACAAAGACGAGTTGAACCTGATTCTGGTGATAAAACGAGCTAAAAAACAATCAGCAAAAGGATGGCCCTTGCGCCAAGGGAGTCTTGTCTCTTGGCCATGGAAGCCTGGCTGTGCTTTCTTTAATGGACGGCTTTTGTCCAATACTGCCTGCGTAACTTTGGGCATGCCAAGCCACGGCCTTATGCTTTGCGGTAGTCCTTAAGTATCAAGGTATCGGCTGAAGCCACAGCTAGCCAAAAGTGTCAACGCCTTGGAGCATGTTATGAGGATGACTCTGGCTTCCCATGTTGACTAGAGACACGAGGGGTTGGCAATGCTCACTGCGCTCGGTTCCAAGCCTCCACAACAAAATCAAAAGCAAGGCGCTTCCGGGAAGCGTGGCTTTCTTTGGAGGATGCGGGCATTGATCCCGCTACCTCTCGCATGCTAAGCGAGCGCTCTACCACTTGAGCTAATCCCCCTTTGCTGGAGGCTCTTATTTGTGTTATGGCTGATCCCTGCTCTCTCATGTGCTATGGGCAATAAATGCAGGTTTCAAAAACTAGAGACAGGAGGGGTTGGCAATTCTCAATGCTCACTGCGCTCGGTTCCGAGCCTCCACAACAAAATCAAAAGCAAGGCGCTTGCGGGAAGCGTGGCTTTCTTTGGAGGATGCAGGCATTGATCCCGCTACCTCTCGAATGCAAATCGAGCGCTCTACCATTTGAGCTAATCCCCCTTTGCTGGAGGCTCTTATTTGTGTTATGGCTGATCCCTGCTCTCTCATGTGCTATGCGCAATAAATGCAGGTTTCAAAAACAGTCACACCGACTGACCAATAAACCCCTAGTGCTTTGACGCATTCCACCAGACTTGAAATGTGGGCAGTGAGCTACCCGAGGGGCTCTAAACACAAAGAGGACGTAATTGCATTGGCCGGGAATCGAACCCGGGCCTCCCGCGTGGCAGGCGAGAATTCTACCACTGAACCACCAATGCTCCACACGCACGCAAATGCTGTCAACCTCGCTCAGCCGGGTCTAGGAGAGTCCAGCTTTCGTCCACCGTTACCATCTCTGTGAAGGCATTCGCATGTGGGTCAAGTTCACCCAAAGATGCTCCTCCTCTCGAAAGCCAATTAAATCCTGGTTTTATGGAAAACTTTCCAACAGCAGGAGCAGAGTGGCGCAGCGGAAGCGTGCTGGGCCCATAACCCAGAGGTCGATGGATCGAAACCATCCTCTGCTAAGTTGTATTTTCTTATGCCAATCGATATTTGCTTGCTTGAGCAAAGGGCTTTCTTTCACACACAAAGACGAGTTGAACCTGATTCTGGTGATAAAACGAGCTAAAAAACACTCAGCAAAAGGATGGCCCTTGCGCCAAGGGAGTCTTGTCTCTTGGCCATGGAAGCCTGGCTGTACTTTCTTTAATGGACGGCTTTTGTCCAATACTGCCTGCGTAATTTTGGGCATGCCAAGCCACGGCCTTATGCTTTGCGGTAGTCCTTAAGTATCAAGGTATCGGCTGAAGCCACAGCTAGCCAAAAGTGTCAACGCCTTGGAGCATGTTATGAGGATGACTCTGGCTTCCCATGTTGACTAGAGACACGAGGGGTTGGCAATGCTCACTGCGCTCGGTTCCAAGCCTCCACAACAAAATCAAAAGCAAGGCGCTTCCGGGAAGCGTGGCTTTCTTTGGAGGATGCGGGCATTGATCCCGCTACCTCTCGCATGCTAAGCGAGCGCTCTACCACTTGAGCTAATCCCCCTTTGCTGCAGGCTCTTATTTGTGTTATGGCTGATCCCTGCTCTCTCATGTGCTATGGGCAATAAATGCAGGTTTCAAAAACTAGAGACAGGAGGGGTTGGCAATGCTCAATGCTCACGGTTCCGAGCCTCCACAACAAAATCAAAAGCAAGGCGCTTGCGGGAAGCGTGGCTTTCTTTGGAGGATGCGGGCATTGATCCCGCTACCTCTCGAATGCAAATCGAGCGCTCTACCATTTGAGCTAATCCCCCTTTGCTGGAGGCTCTTATTTGTGTTATGGCTGATCCCTGCTCTCTCATGTGCTATGCGCAATAAATGCAGGTTTCAAAAACAGTCACACCGACTGACCAATAAACCCCTAGTGCTTTGACGCATTCCACCAGACTTGAAATGTGGGCAGTGAGCTACCCGAGGGGCTCTAAACACAAAGAGGACGTAATTGCATTGGCCGGGAATCGAACCCGGGCCTCCCGCGTGGCAGGCGAGAATTCTACCACTGAACCACCAATGCTCCACACGCACGCAACTGCTGTCAACCTCGCTCAGCCGGGTCTAGGAGAGTCCAGCTTTCGTCCACCGTTACCATCTCTGTGAAGGCATTCGCATGTGGGTCAAGTTCACCCAAAGATGCTCCTCCTCTCGAAAGCCAATTAAATCCTGGTTTTATGGAAAACTTTCCAACAGCAGGAGCAGAGTGGTGCAGCGGAAGCGTGCTGGGCCCATCACCCAGAGGTCGATGTATCGAAACCATCCTCTGCTAAGTTGTATTTTCTTATGCCAATCGATATTTGCTTGCTTGAGCAAAGGGCTTTCTTTCACACACAAAGACGAGTTGAACCTGATTCTGGTGATAAAACGAGCTAAAAAACACTCAGCAAAAGGATGGCCCTTGCGCCAAGGGAGTCTTGTCTCTTGGCCATGGAAGCCTGGCTGTGCTTTCTTTAATGGACGGCTTTTGTCCAATACTGCCTGCGTAACTTTGGGCATGCCAAGCCACGGCCTTATGCTTTGCGGTAGTCCTTAAGTATCAAGGTATCGGCTGAAGCCACAGCTAGCCAAAAGTGTCAACGCCTTGGAGCATGTTATGAGGATGACTCTGGCTTCCCATGTTGACTAGAGACACGAGGGGTTGGCAATGCTCACTGCGCTCGGTTCCAAGCCTCCACAACAAAATCAAAAGCAAGGCGCTTCCGGGAAGCGTGGCTTTCTTTGGAGGATGCGGGCATTGATCCCGCTACCTCTCGCATGCTAAGCGAGCGCTCTACCACTTGAGCTAATCCCCCTTTGCTGGAGGCTATTATTTGTGTTATGGCTGATCCCTGCTCTCTCATGTGCTATGGGCAATAAATGCAGGTTTCAAAAACTAGAGACAGGAGGGGTTGGCAATGCTCAATGCTCACTGCGCTCGGTTCCGAGCCTCCACAACAAAATCAAAAGCAAGGCGCTTGCGGGAAGCGTGGCTTTCTTTGGAGGATGCGGGCATTGATCCCGCTACCTCTCGCATGCTAAGCGAGCGCTCTACCACTTGAGCTAATCCCCCTTTGCTGGAGGCTCTTATTTGTGTTATGGCTGATCCCTGCTCTCTCATGTGCTATGGGCAATAAATGCAGGTTTCAAAAACTAGAGACAGGAGGGGTTGGCAATGCTCAATGCTCACTGCGCTCGGTTCCGAGCCTCCACAACAAAATCAAAAGCAAGGCGCTTGCGGGAAGCGTGGCTTTCTTTGGAGGATGCAGGCATTGATCCCGCTACCTCTCGAATGCAAATCGAGCGCTCTACCATTTGAGCTAATCCCCCTTTGCTGGAGGCTCTTATTTGTGTTATTGCTGATCCCTGCTCTCTCATGTGCTATGCGCAATAAATGCAGGTTTCAAAAACAGTCACACCGACTGACCAATAAACCCCTAGTGCTTTGACGCATTCCACCAGACTTGAAATGTGGGCAGTGAGCTACCCGAGGGGCTCTAAACACAAAGAGGACGTAATTGCATTGGCCAGGAATCGAACCCGGGCCTCCCGCGTGGCAGGCGATAATTCTACCACTGAACCACCAATGCTCCACACGCACGCAACTGCTGTCAACCTCGCTCAGCCGGGTCTAGGAGAGTCCAGCTTTCGTCCACCGTTACCATCTCTGTGAAGGCATTCGCATGAGGTCAAGTTCACCCAAAGATGCTCCTCCTCTCGAAAGCCAATTAAATCCTGGTTTTATGGAAAGCTTTCCAACAGCAGGAGCAGAGTGGCGCAGCGGAAGCGTGCTGGGCCCATAACCCAGAGGTCAATGGATCGAAACCATCCTCTGCTAAGTTGTATTTTCTTATGCCAATCGATATTTGCTTGCTTGAGGAAAGGGCTTTCTTTCACACACAAAGACGAGTTGAACCTGATTCTGGTGATAAAACGAGCTAAAAAACACTCAGCAAAAGGATGGCCCTTGCGCCAAGGGAGTCTTGTCTCTTGGCCATGGAAGCCTGGCTGTGCTTTCTTTAATGGACGGCTTTTGTCCAATACTGCCTGCGTAACTTTGGGCATGCCAAGCCACGGCCTTATGCTTTGCGGTAGTCCTTAAGTATCAAGGTATCGGCTGAAGCCACAGCTAGCCAAAAGTGTCAACGCCTTGGAGCATGTTATGAGGATGACTCTGGCTTCCCATGTTGACTAGAGACACGAGCGGTTGGCAATGCTCACTGCGCTCGGTTCCAAGCCTCCACAACAAAATCAAAAGCAAGGCGCTTCCGGAAAGCGTGGCTTTCTTTGGAGGATGCGGGCATTGATCCCGCTACCTCTCGCATGCTAAGCGAGCGCTCTACCACTTGAGCTAATCCCCCTTTGCTGGAGGCTCTTATTTGTGTTATGGCTGATCCCTGCTCTCTCATGTGCTATGGGCAATAAATTCAGGTTTCAAAAACTAGAGACAGGAGGGGTTGGCAATGCTCAATGCTCACTGCGCTCGGTTCCGAGCCTCCACAACAAAATCAAAAGCAAGGCGCTTGCGGGAAGCGTGGCTTTCTTTGGAGGATGCAGGCATTGATCCCGCTACCTCTCGAATGCAAATCGAGCGCTCTACCATTTGAGCTAATCCCCCTTTGCTGGTGGCTCTTATTTGTGTTATGGCTGATCCCTGCTCTCTCATGTGCTATGCGCAATAAATGCAGGTTTCAAAAACAGTCACACCGACTGACCAATAAACCCCTAGTGCTTTGACGCATTCCACCAGACTTGAAATGTGGGCAGTGAGCTACCCGAGGGGCTCTAAACACAAAGAGGACGTAATTGCATTGGCCGGGAATCGAACCCGGGCCTCCCGCGTGGCAGGCGAGAATTCTACCACTGAACCACCAATGCTCCACACGCACGCAACTGCTGTCAACCTCGCTCAGCCGGGCCTAGGAGAGTCCAGCTTTCGTCCACCGTTACCATCTCTGTGAAGGCATTCGCATGTGGGTCAAGTTCACCCAAAGATGCTCCTCCTCTCGAAAGCCAATTAAATCCTGGTTTTATGGAAAACTTTCCAACAGCAGGAGCAGAGTGGCGCAGCGGAAGCGTGCTGGGCCCATAACCCAGAGGTCGATGGATCGAAACCATCCTCTGCTAAGTTGTATTTTCTTATGCCAATCGATATTTGCTTGCTTGAGCAATGGGCTTTCTTTCACACACAAAGACGAGTTGAACCTGATTCTGGTGATAAAACGAGCTAAAAAACACTCAGCAAAAGGATGGCCCTTGCGCCAAGGGAGTCTTGTCTCTTGGCCATGGAAGCCTGGCTGTGCTTTCTTTAATGGACGGCTTTTGTCCAATACTGCCTGCGTAACTTTGGGCATGCCAAGCCACGGCCTTATGCTTTGCGGTAGTCCTTAAGTATCAAGGTATCGGCTGAAGCCACAGCTAGCCAAAAGTGTCAACGCCTTGGAGCATGTTATGAGGATGACTCTGGCTTCCCATGTTGACTAGAGACACGAGGGGTTGGCAATGCTCACTGCGCTCGGTTCCAAGCCTCCACAACAAAATCAAAAGCAAGGCGCTTCCGGGAAGCGTGGCTTTCTTTGGAGGATGCGGGCATTGATCCCGCTACCTCTCGCATGCTAAGCGAGCGCTCTACCACTTGAGCTAATCCCCCTTTGCTGGAGGCTCTTATTTGTGTTATGGCTGATCCCTGCTCTCTCATGTGCTATGGGCAATAAATGCAGGTTTCAAAAACTAGAGACAGGAGGGGTTGGCAATGCTCAATGCTCACTGCGCTCGGTTCCGAGCCTCCACAACAAAATCAAAAGCAAGGCGCTTGTGGGAAGCGTGGCTTTCTTTGGAAGATGCGGGCATTGATCCCGCTACCTCTCGAATGCAAATCGAGCGCTCTACCATTTGAGCTAATCCCCCTTTGCTGGAGGCTCTTATTTGTGTTATGGCTGATCCCTGCTCTCTCATGTGCTATGCGCAATAAATGCAGGTTTCAAAAACAGTCACACCGACTGACCAATAAACCCCTAGTGCTTTGACGCATTCCACCAGACTTGAAATGTGGGCAGTGAGCTACCCGAGGGGCTCTAAACACAAAGAGGACGTAATTGCATTGGCCGGGAATCGAACCCGGGCCTCCCGCGTGGCAGGCGAGAATTCTACCACTGAACCACCAATGCTCCACACGCACGCAACTGCTGTCAACCTCGCTCAGCCGGGCCTAGGAGAGTCCAGCTTTCGTCCACCGTTACCATCTCTGTGAAGGCATTCGCATGTGGGTCAAGTTCACCCAAAGATGCTCCTCCTCTCGAAAGCCAATTAAATCCTGGTTTTATGGAAAACTTTCCAACAGCAGGAGCAGAGTGGCGCAGCGGAAGCGTGCTGGGCCCATAACCCAGAGGTCGATGGATCGAAACCATCCTCTGCTAAGTTGTATTTTCTTATGCCAATCGATATTTGCTTGCTTGAGCAATGGGCTTTCTTTCACACACAAAGACGAGTTGAACCTGATTCTGGTGATAAAACGAGCTAAAAAACACTCAGCAAAAGGATGGCCCTTGCGCCAAGGGAGTCTTGTCTCTTGGCCATGGAAGCCTGGCTGTGCTTTCTTTAATGGACGGCTTTTGTCCAATACTGCCTGCGTAACTTTGGGCATGCCAAGCCACGGCCTTATGCTTTGCGGTAGTCCTTAAGTATCAAGGTATCGGCTGAAGCCACAGCTAGCCAAAAGTGTCAACGCCTTGGAGCATGTTATGAGGATGACTCTGGCTTCCCATGTTGACTAGAGACACGAGGGGTTGGCAATGCTCACTGCGCTCGGTTCCAAGCCTCCACAACAAAATCAAAAGCAAGGCGCTTCCGGGAAGCGTGGCTTTCTTTGGAGGATGCGGGCATTGATCCCGCTACCTCTCGCATGCTAAGCGAGCGCTCTACCACTTGAGCTAATCCCCCTTTGCTGGAGGCTCTTATTTGTGTTATGGCTGATCCCTGCTCTCTCATGTGCTATGGGCAATAAATGCAGGTTTCAAAAACTAGAGACAGGAGGGGTTGGCAATGCTCAATGCTCACTGCGCTCGGTTCCGAGCCTCCACAACAAAATCAAAAGCAAGGCGCTTGCGGGAAGCGTGGCTTTCTGTGGAGGATGCGGGCATTGATCCCGCTACCTCTCGAATGCAAATCGAGCGCTCTACCATTTGAGCTAATCCCCCTTTGCTGGAGGCTCTTATTTGTGTTATGGCTGATCCCTGCTCTCTCATGTGCTATGCGCAATAAATGCAGGTTTCAAAAACAGTCACACCGACTGACCAATAAACCCCTAGTGCTTTGACGCATTCCACCAGACTTGAAATGTGGGCAGTGAGCTACCCGAGGGGCTCTAAACACAAAGAGGACGTAATTGCATTGGCCGGGAATCAAACCCGGGCCTCCCGCGTGGCAGGCGAGAATTCTACCACTGAACCACCAATGCTCCACACGCCCGCAACTGCTGTCAACCTCGCTCAGCCGGGCCTAGGAGAGTCCAGCTTTCGTCCACCGTTACCATCTCTGTGAAGGCATTCGCTTGTGGGTCAAGTTCACCCAAAGATGCTCCTCCTCTCGAAAGCCAATTAAATCCTGGTTTTATGGAAAACTTTCCAACAGCAGGAGCAGAGTGGCGCAGCGGAAGCGTGCTGGGCCCATAACCCAGAGGTCGATGGATCGAAACCATCCTCTGCTAAGTTGTATTTTCTTATGCCAATCGATATTTGCTTGCTTGAGCAAAGGGCTTTCTTTCACACACAAAGACGAGTTGAACCTGATTCTGGTGATAAAACGAGCTAAAAAACACTCAGCAAAAGGATGGCCCTTGCGCCAAGGGAGTCTTGTCTCTTGGCCATGGAAGCCTGGCTGTGCTTTCTTTAATGGACGGCTTTTGTCCAATACTGCCTGCGTAACTTTGGGCATGCCAAGCCACGACCTTATGCTTTGCGGTAGTCCTTAAGTATCAAGGTATCGGCTGAAGCCACAGCTAGCCAAAAGTGTCAACGCCTTGGAGCATGTTATGAGGATGACTCTGGCTTCCCATGTTGACTAGAGACACGAGGGGTTGGCAATGCTCACTGCGCTCGGTTCCAAGCCTCCACAACAAAATCAAATGCAAGGCGCTTCCGGGAAGCGTGGCTTTCTTTGGAGGATGCGGGCATTGATCACGCTACCTCTCGCATGCTAAGCGAGCGCTCTACCACTTGAGCTAATCCCCCTTTGCTGGAGGCTCTTATTTGTGTTATGGCTGATCCCTGCTCTCTCATGTGCTATGGGCAATAAATGCAGGTTTCAAAAACTAGAGACAGGAGGGGTTGGCAATGCTCAATGCTCAATGCTCACTGCGCTCGGTTCCGAGCCTCCACAACAAAATCAAAAGCAAGGCGCTTGCGGGAAGCGTGGCTTTCTTTGGAGGATGCGGGCATTGATCCCGCTACCTCTCGAATGCAAATCGAGCGCTCTACCATTTGAGCTAATCCCCCTTTGCTGGAGGCTCTTATTTGTGTTATGGCTGATCCCTGCTCTCTCATGTGCTATGCGCAATAAATGCAGGTTTCAAAAACAGTCACACCGACTGACCAATAAACCCCTAGTGCTTTGACGCATTCCACCAGACTTGAAATGTGGGCAGTGAGCTACCCGAGGGGCTCTAAACACAAAGAGGACGTAATTGCATTGGCCGGGAATCGAACCCGGGCCTCCCGCGTGGCAGGCGAGAATTCTACCACTGAACCACCAATGCTCCACACGCACGCAACTGCTGTCAACCTCGCTCAGCCGGGCCTAGGAGAGTCCAGCTTTCGTCCACCGTTACCATCTCTGTGAAGGCATTCGCATGTGGGTCAAGTTCACCCAAAGATGCTCCTCCTCTCGAAAGCCAATTAAATCCTGGTTTTATGGAAAACTTTCCAACAGCAGGAGCAGAGTGGCGCAGCGGAAGCGTGCTGGGCCCATAACCCAGAGGTCGATGGATCGAAACCATCCTCTGCTAAGTTGTATTTTCTTATGCCAATCGATATTTGCTTGCTTGAGCAAAGGGCTTTCTTTCACACACAAAGACGAGTTGAACCTGATTCTGGTGATAAAACGAGCTAAAAAACACTCAGCAAAAGGATGGCCCTTGCGCCAAGGGAGTCTTGTCTCTTGGCCATGGAAGCCTGGCTGTGCTTTCTTTAATGGACGGCTTTTGTCCAATACTGCCTGCGTAACTTTGGGCATGCCAAGCCACGGCCTTATGCTTTGCGGTAGTCCTTAAGTATCAAGGTATCGGCTGAAGCCACAGCTAGCCAAAAGTGTCAACGCCTTGGAGCATGTTATGAGGATGACTCTGGCTTCCCATGTTGACTAGAGACACGAGGGGTTGGCAATGCTCACTGCGCTCGGTTCCAAGCCTCCACAACAAAATCAAAAGCAAGGCGCTTCCGGGAAGCGTGGCTTTCTTTGTAGGATGCGGGCATTGATCCCGCTACCTCTCGCATGCTAAGCGAGCGCTCTACCACTTGAGCTAATCCCCCTTTGCTGGAGGCTCTTATTTGTGTTATGGCTGATCCCTGCTCTCTCATGTGCTATGGGCAATAAATGCAGGTTTCAAAAACTAGAGACAGGAGGGGTTGAGCTAATCCCCCTTTGCTGGAGGCTCTTATTTGTGTTATGGCTGATCCCTGCTCTCTCATGTGCTATGCGCAATAAATGCAGGTTTCAAAAACAGTCACACCGACTGACCAATAAACCCCTAGTGCTTTGACGCATTCCACCAGACTTGAAATGTGGGCAGTGAGCTACCCGAGGGGCTCTAAACACAAAGAGGACGTAATTGCATTGGCCGGGAATCGAACCCGGGCCTCCCGCGTGGCAGGCGAGAATTCTACCACTGAACCACCAATGCTCCACACGCACGCAACTGCTGTCAACCTCGCTCAGCCGGGCCTAGGAGAGTCCAGCTTTCGTCCACCGTTACCATCTCTGTGAAGGCATTCGCATGTGGGTCAAGTTCACCCAAAGATGCTCCTCCTCTCGAAAGCCAATTAAATCCTGGTTTTATGGAAAACTTTCCAACAGCAGGAGCAGAGTGGCGCAGCGGAAGCGTGCTGGGCCCATAACCCAGAGGTCGATGGATCGAAACCATCCTCTGCTAAGTTGTATTTTCTTATGCCAATCGATATTTGCTTGCTTGAGCAAAGGGCTTTCTTTCACACACAAAGACGAGTTGAACCTGATTCTGGTGATAAAACGAGCTAAAAAACACTCAGCAAAAGGATGGCCCTTGCGCCAAGGGAGTCTTGTCTCTTGGCCATGGAAGCCTGGCTGTGCTTTCTTTAATGGACGGCTTTTGTCCAATACTGCCTGCGTAACTTTGGGCATGCCAAGCCACGGCCTTATGCTTTGCGGTAGTCCTTAAGTATCAAGGTATCGGCTGAAGCCACAGCTAGCCAAAAGTGTCAACGCCTTGGAGCATGTTATGAGGATGACTCTGGCTTCCCATGTTGACTAGAGACACGAGGGGTTGGCAATGCTCACTGCGCTCGGTTCCAAGCCTCCACAACAAAATCAAAAGCAAGGCGCTTCTGGGAAGCGTGGCTTTCTTTGGAGGATGCGGGCATTGATCCCGCTACCTCTCGCATGCTAAGCGAGCGCTCTACCACTTGAGCTAATCCCCCTTTGCTGGAGGCTCTTATTTGTGTTATGGCTGATCCCTGCTCTCTCATGTGCTATGGGCAATAAATGCAGGTTTCAAAAACTAGAGACAGGAGGGGTTGGCAATGCTCAATGCTCACTGCGCTCGGTTCCGAGCCTCCACAACAAAATCAAAAGCAAGGCGCTTGCGGGAAGCGTGGCTTTCTTTGGAGGATGCGGGCATTGATCCCGCTACCTCTCGAATGCAAATCGAGCGCTCTACCATTTGAGCTAATCCACCTTTGCTGGAGGCTCTTATTTGTGTTATGGCTGATCCCTGCTCTCTCATGTGCTATGCGCAATAAATGCAGGTTTCAAAAACAGTCACACCGACTGACCAATAAACCCCTAGTGCTTTGACGCATTCCACCAGACTTGAAATGTGGGCAGTGAGCTACCTGAGGGGCTCTAAACACAAAGAGGACGTAATTGCATTGGCCGGAAATCGAACCCGGGCCTCCCGCGTGGCAGGCGAGAATTCTACCACTGAACCACCAATGCTCCACACGCACGCAACTGCTGTCAACCTTGCTCAGCCGGGCCTAGGAGAGTCCAGCTTTCGTCCACCGTTACCATCTCTGTGAAGGCATTCGCATGTGGGTCAAGTTCACCCAAAGATGCTCCTCCTCTCGAAAGCCAATTAAATCCTGGTTTTATGGAAAACTTTCCAACAGCAGGAGCAGAGTGGCGCAGCGGAAGCGTGCTGGGCCCATAACCCAGAGGTCGATGGATCGAAACCATCCTCTGCTAAGTTGTATTTTCTTATGCCAATCGATATTTGCTTGCTTGAGCAAAGGGCTTTCTTTCACACACAAAGACGAGTTGAACCTGATTCTGGTGATAAAACGAGCTAAAAAACACTCAACAAAAGGATGGCCCTTGCGCCAAGGGAGTCTTGTCTCTTGGCCATGGAAGCCTGGCTGTGCTTTCTTTAATGGACGGCTTTTGTCCAATACTGCCTGCGTAACTTTGGGCATGCCAAGCCACGGCCTTATGCTTTGCGGTAGTCCTTAAGTATCAAGGTATCGGCTGAAGCCACAGCTAGCCAAAAGTGTCAACGCCTTGGAGCATGTTATGAGGATGACTCTGGCTTCCCATGTTGACTAGAGACACGAGGGGTTGGCAATGCTCACTGCGCTCGGTTCCAAGCCTCCACAACAAAATCAAAAGCAAGGCGCTTCCGGGAAGCGTGGCTTTCTTTGGAGAATGCGGGCATTGATCCCGCTACCTCTCGCATGTTAAGCGAGCGCTCTACCACTTGAGCTAATCCCCCTTTGCTGGAGGCTCTTATTTGTGTTATGGCTGATTCCTGCTCTCTCATGTGCTATGGGCAATAAATGCAGGTTTCAAAAACTAGAGACAGGAGGGGTTGGCAATGCTCAATGCTCACTGCGCTCGGTTCGGAGCCTCCACAACAAAATCAAAAGCAAGGCGCTTGCGGGAAGCGTGGCTTTCTTTGGAGGATGCAGGCATTGATCCCGCTACCTCTCGAATGCAAATCGAGCGCTCTACCATTTGAGCTAATCCCCCTTTGCTGGAGGCTCTTATTTGTGTTATGGCTGATCCCTGCTCTCTCATGTGCTATGCGCAATAAATGCAGGTTTCAAAAACAGTCACACCGACTGACCAATAAACCCCTAGTGCTTTGACGCATTCCACCAGACTTGAAATGTGGGCAGTGAGCTACCCGAGGGGCTCTAAACACAAAGAGGACGTAATTGCATTGGCCGGGAATCGAACCCGGGCCTCCCGCGTGGCAGGCGAGAATTCTACCACTGAACCACCAATGCTCCACACACACGCAACTGCTGTCAACCTCGCTCAGCCGGGTCTAGGAGAGTCCAGCTTTCGTCCACCGTTACCATCTCTGTGAAGGCATTCGCATGTGGGTCAAGTTCACCCAAAGATGCTCCTCCTCTCGAAAGCCAATTAAATCCTGGTTTTATGGAAAGCTTTCCAACAGCAGGAGCAGAGTGGCGCAGCGGAAGCGTGCTGGGCCCATAACCCAGAGGTCGATGGATCGAAACCATCCTCTGCTAAGTTGTATTTTCTTATGCCAATCGATATTTGCTTGCTTGAGCAAAGGGCTTTCTTTCACACACAAAGACGAGTTGAACCTGATTCTGGTGATAAAACGAGCTAAAAAACACTCAGCAAAAGGATGGCCCTTGCGCCAAGGGAGTCTTGTCTCTTGGCCATGGAAGCCTGGCTGTGCTTTCATTAATGGACGGCTTTTGTCCAATACTGCCTGCGTAACTTTGGGCATGCCAAGCCACGGCCTTATGCTTTGCGGTAGTCCTTAAGTATCAAGGTATCGGCTGAAGCCACAGCTAGCCAAAAGTGTCAACGCCTTGGAGCATGTTATGAGGATGACTCTGGCTTCCCATGTTGACTAGAGACACGAGGGGTTGGCAATGCTCACTGCGCTCGGTTCCAAGCCTCCACAACAAAATCAAAAGCAAGGCGCTTCCGGGAAGCGTGGCTTTCTTTGGAGGATGCAGGCATTGATCCCGCTACCTCTCGAATGCAAATCGAGCGCTCTACCATTTGAGCTAATCCCCCTTTGCTGGAGGCTCTTATTTGTGTTATGGCTGATCCCTGCTCTCTCATGTGCTATGGGCAATAAATGCAGGTTTCAAAAACTAGAGACAGGAGGGGTTGGCAATGCTCAATGCTCACTGCGCTCGGTTCCGAGCCTCCACAACAAAATCAAAAGCAAGGCGCTTGCGGGAAGCGTGGCTTTCTTTGGAGGATGCGGGCATTGATCCCGCTACCTCTCGATTGCAAATCGAGCACTCTACCATTTGAGATAATCCCCCTTTGCTGGAGGCTCTTATTTGTGTTATGGCTGATCCCTGCTCTCTCATGTGCTATGCGCAATAAATGCAGGTTTCAAAAACAGTCACACCGACTGACCAATAAACCCCTAGTGCTTTGACGCATTCCACCAGACTTGAAATGTGGGCAGTGAGCTACCCGAGGGGCTCTAAACACAAAGAGGACGTAATTGCATTGGCCGGGAATCGAACCCGGGCCTCCCGCGTGGCAGGCGAGAATTCTACCACTGAACCACCAATGCTCCACACGCACGCAACTGCTGTCAACCTCGCTCAGCCGGGCCTAGGAGAGTCCAGCTTTCGTCCACCGTTACCATCTCTGTGAAGGCATTCGCATGTGGGTCAAGTTCACCCAAAGATGCTCCTCCTCTCGAAAGCCAATTAAATCCTGGTTTTATGGAAAACTTTCCAACAGCAGGAGCAGAGTGGCGCAGCGGAAGCGTGCTGGGCCCATAACCCAGAGGTCGATGGATCGAAACCATCCTCTGCTAAGTTGTATTTTCTTATGCCAATCGATATTTGCTTGCTTGAGCAAAGGGCTTTCTTTCACACACAAAGACGAGTTGAACCTGATTCTGGTGATAAAACGAGCTAAAAAACACTCAGCAAAAGGATGGCCCTTGCGCCAAGGGAGTCTTGTCTCTTGGCCATGGAAGCCTGGCTGTGCTTTCATTAATGGACGGCTTTTGTCCAATACTGCCTGCGTAACTTTGGGCATGCCAAGCCACGGCCTTATGCTTTGCGGTAGTCCTTAAGTATCAAGGTATCGGCTGAAGCCACAGCTAGCCAAAAGTGTCAACGCCTTGGAGCATGTTATGAGGATGACTCTGGCTTCCCATGTTGACTAGAGACACGAGGGGTTGGCAATGCTCACTGCGCTCGGTTCCAAGCCTCCACAACAAAATCAAAAGCAAGGCGCTTCCGGGAAGCGTGGCTTTCTTTGGAGGATGCGGGCATTGATCCCGCTACCTCTCGCATGCTAAGCGAGCGCTCTACCACTTGAGCTAATCCCCCTCTGCTGGAGGCTCTTATTTGTGTTATGGCTGATCCCTGCTCTCTCATGTGCTCGCTCAGCCGGGTCTAGGAGAGTCCAGCTTTCGTCCACCGTTACCATCTCTGTGAAGGCATTCGCATGTGGGTCAAGTTCACCCAAAGATGCTCCTCCTCTCGAAAGCCAATTAAATCCTGGTTTTATGGAAAACTTTCCAACAGCAGGAGCAGAGTGGCGCAGCGGAAGCGTGCTGGGCCCATAACCCAGAGGTCGATGGATCGAAACCATCCTCTGCTAAGTTGTATTTTCTTATGCCAATCGATATTTGCTTGCTTGAGCAAAGGGCTTTCTTTCACACACAAAGACGAGTTGAACCTGATTCTGGTGATAAAACGAGCTAAAAAACACTCAGCAAAAGGATGGCCCTTGCGCCAAGGGAGTCTTGTCTCTTGGCCATGGAAGCCTGGCTGTGCTTTCTTTAATGGACGGCTTTTGTCCAATACTGCCTGCGTAACTTTGGGCATGCCAAGCCACGGCCTTATGCTTTGCGGTAGTCCTTAAGTATCAAGGTATCGGCTGAAGCCACAGCTAGCCAAAAGTGTCAACGCCTTGGAGCATGTTATGAGGATGACTCTGGCTTCCCATGTTGACTAGAGACACGAGGGGTTGGCAATGCTCACTGCGCTCGGTTCCAAGCCTCCACAACAAAATCAAAAGCAAGGCGCTTCCGGGAAGCGTGGCTTTCTTTGGAGGATGCGGGCATTGATCCCGCTACCTCTCGCATGCTAAGCGAGTGCTCTACCACTTGAGCTAATCCCCCTTTGCTGGAGGCTCTTATTTGTGTTATGGCTGATCCCTGCTCTCTCATGTGCTATGGGCAATAAATGCAGGTTTCAAAAACTAGAGACAGGAGGGGTTGGCAATGCTCAATGCTCACTGCGCTCGGTTCCGAGCCTCCACAACAAAATCAAAAGCAAGGCGCTTGCGGGTAGCGTGGCTTTCTTTGGAGGATGCGGGCATTGATCCCGCTACCTCTCGAATGCAAATCGAGCGCTCTACCATTTGAGCTAATCCCCCTTTGCTGGAGGCTCTTATTTGTGTTATGGCTGATCCCTGCTCTCTCATGTGCTATGCGCAATAAATGCAGGTTTCAAAAACAGTCACACCGACTGACCAATAAACCCCTAGTGCTTTGACGCATTCCACCAGACTTGAAATGTGAACAGTGAGCTACCCGAGGGGCTCTAAACACAAAGAGGACGTAATTGCATTGGCCGGGAATCGAACCTAGGCCTCCCGCGTGGCAGGCGAGAATTCTACCACTGAACCACCAATGCTCCACACGCACGCAACTGCTGTCAACCTCGCTCAGCCGGGCCTAGGAGAGTCCAGCTTTCGTCCACCGTTACCATCTCTGTGAAGGCATTCGCATGTGGGTCAAGTTCACCCAAAGATGCTCCTCCTCTCGAAAGCCAATTAAATCCTGGTTTTATGGAAAACTTTCCAACAGCAGGAGCAGTGTGGCGCAGCGGAAGCGTGCTGGGCCCATAACCCAGAGGTCGATGGATCGAAACCATCCTCTGCTAAGTTGTATTTTCTTATGCCAATCGATATTTGCTTGCTTGAGCAAAGGGCTTTCTTTCACACACAAAGACGAGTTGAACCTGATTCTGGTGATAAAACGAGCTAAAAAACACTCAGCAAAAGGATGGCCCTTGCGCCAAGGGAGTCTTGTCTCTTGGCCATGGAAGCCTGGCTGTGCTTTCTTTAATGGACGGCTTTTGTCCAATACTGCCTGCGTAACTTTGGGCATGCCAAGCCACGGCCTTATGCTTTGCGGTAGTCCTTAAGTATCAAGGTATCGGCTGAAGCCACAGCTAGCAAAAAGTGTCAACGCCTTGGAGCATGTTATGAGGATGACTCTGGCTTCCCATGTTGACTAGAGACACGAGGGGTTGGCAATGCTCACTGCGCTCGGTTCCAAGCCTCCACAACAAAATCAAAAGCAAGGCGCTTCCGGGAAGCGTGGCTTTCTTTGGAGGATGCGGGCATTGATCCCGCTACCTCTCGCATGCTAAGCGAGCGCTCTGCCACTTGAGCTAATCCCTCTTTGCTGGAGGCTCTTATTTGTGTTATGGCTGATCCCTGCTCTCTCATGTGCTATGCGCAATAAATGCAGGTTTCAAAAACAGTCACACCGACTGACCAATAAACCCCTAGTGCTTTGACGCATTCCACCAGACTTGAAATGTGGGCAGTGAGCTACCCGAGGGGCTCTAAACACAAAGAGGACGTAATTGCATTGGCCGGGAATCGAACCCGGGCCTCCCGCGTGGCAGGCGAGAATTCTACCACTGAACCACCAATGCTCCACACGCACACAACTGCTGTCAACCTCGCTCAGCCGGGCCTAGGAGAGTCCAGCTTTCGTCCACCGTTACCATCTCTGTGAAGGCATTCGCATGTGGGTCAAGTTCACCCAAAGATGCTCCTCCTCTTGAAAGCCAATTAAATCCTGGTTTTATGGAAAACTTTCCAACAGCAGGAGCAGAGTGGCGCAGCGGAAGCGTGCTGGGCCCATAACCCAGAGGTCGATGGATCGAAACCATCCTCTGCTAAGTTGTATTTTCTTATGCCAATCGATATTTGCTTGCTTGAGCAAAGGGCTTTCTTTCACACACAAAGACGAGTTGAACCTGATTCTGGTGATAAAACGAGCTAAAAAACACTCAGCAAAAGGATGGCCCTTGCGCCAAGGGAGTCTTGTCTCTTGGCCATGGAAGCCTGGCTGTGCTTTCTTTAATGGACGGCTTTTGTCCAATACTGCCTGCGTAACTTTGGGCATGCCAAGCCACGGCCTTATGCTTTGCGGTAGTCCTTAAGTATCAAGGTATCGGCTGAAGCCACAGCTAGCCAAAAGTGTCAACGCCTTGGAGCATGTTATGAGGATGACTCTGGCTTCCCATGTTGACTAGAGACACGAGGGGTTGGCAATGCTCACTGCGCTCGGTTCCAAGCCTCCACAACAAAATCAAAAGCAAGGCGCTTCTGGGAAGCGTGGCTTTCTTTGGAGGATGCGGGCATTGATCCCGCTACCTCTCGCATGCTAAGCGAGCGCTCTACCACTTGAGCTAATCCCCCTTTGCTGGAGGCTCTTATTTGTGTTATGGCTGATCCCTGCTCTCTCATGTGCTATGGGCAATAAATGCAGGTTTCAAAAACTAGAGACAGGAGGGGTTGGCAATGCTCAATGCTCACTGCGCTCGGTTCCGAGCCTCCACAACAAAATCAAAAGCAAGGCGCTTGCGGGAAGCGTGGCTTTCTTTGGAGGATGCAGGCATTGATCCCGCTACCTCTCGAATGCAAATCGAGCGCTCTACCATTTGAGCTAATCCCCCTTTGCTGGAGGCTCTTATTTGTGTTATGGCTGATCCCTGCTCTCTCATGTGCTATGCGCAATAAATGCAGGTTTCAAAAACAGTCACACCGACTGACCAATAAACCCCTAGTGCTTTGACGCATTCCACCAGACTTGAAATGTGGGCAGTGAGCTACCCGAGGGGCTCTAAACACAAAGAGGACGTAATTGCATTGGCCGGGAATCGAACCCGGGCCTCCCGCGTGGCAGGCGAGAATTTTACCACTGAACCACCAATGCTCCACACGCACGCAACTGCTGTCAACCTCGCTCAGCCGGGCTCAGCCGGGCCTAGGAGAGTCCAGCTTTCGTCCACCGTTACCATCTCTGTGAAGGCATTCGCATGTGGGTCAAGTTCACCCAAAGATGCTCCTCCTCTCGAAAGCCAATTAAATCCTGGTTTCATGGAAAACTTTCCAACAGCAGGAGCAGAGTGGCGCAGCGGAAGCGTGCTGGGCCCATAACCCAGAGGTCGATGGATCGAAACCATCCTCTGCTAAGTTGTATTTTCTTATGCCAATCGATATTTGCTTGCTTGAGCAAAGGGCTTTCTTTCACACACAAAGACGAGTTGAACCTGATTCTGGTGATAAAACGAGCTAAAAAACACTCAGCAAAAGGATGGCCCTTGCGCCAAGGGAGTCTTGTCTCTTGGCCATGGAAGCCTGGCTGTGCTTTCTTTAATGGACGGCTTTTGTCCAATACTGCCTGCGTAACTTTGGGCATGCCAAGCCACGGCCTTATGCTTTGCGGTAGTCCTTAAGTATCAAGGTATCGGCTGAAGCCACAGCTAGCCAAAAGTGTCAACGCCTTGGAGCATGTTATGAGGATGACTCTGGCTTCCCATGTTGACTAGAGACACGAAGGGTTGGCAATGCTCACTGCGCTCGGTTCCAAGCCTCCACAACAAAATCAAAAGCAAGGCGCTTGCGGGAAGCGTGGCTTTCTTTGGAGGATGCGGGCATTGATCCCGCTACCTCTCGAATGCAAATCGAGCGCTCTACCATTTGAGCTAATCCCCCTTTGCTGGAGGCTCTTATTTGTGTTATGGCTGATCCCTGCTCTCTCATGTGCTATGCGCAATAAATGCAGGTTTCAAAAACAGTCACACCGACTGACCAATAAACCCCTAGTGCTTTGACGCATTCCACCAGACTTGAAATGTGGGCAGTGAGCTACCCGAGGGGCTCTAAACACAAAGAGGACGTAATTGCATTGGCCGGGAATCGAACCCGGGCCTCCCGCGTGGCAGGCGAGAATTCTACCACTGAACCACCAATGCTCCACACACACGCACGCAACTGCTGTCAACCTCGCTCAGCCGGGCCTAGGAGAGTCCAGCTTTCGTCCACCGTTACCATCTCTGTGAAGGCATTCGCATGTGGGTCAAGTTCACCCAAAGATGCTCCTCCTCTCGAAAGCCAATTAAATCCTGGTTTTATGGAAAACTTTCCAACAGCAGGAGCAGAGTGGCGCAGCGGAAGCGAGCTGGGCCCATAACCCAGAGGTCGATGGATCGAAACCATCCTCTGCTAAGTTGTATTTTCTTATGCCAATCGATATTTGCTTGCTTGAGCAAAGGGCTTTCTTTCACACACAAAGACGAGTTGAACCTGATTCTGGTGATAAAACGAGCTAAAAAACACTCAGCAAAAGGATGGCCCTTGCGCCAAGGGAGTCTTGTCTCTTGGTCATGGAAGCCTGGCTGTGCTTTCTTTAATGGACGGCTTTTGTCCAATACTGCCTGCGTAACTTTGGGCATGCCAAGCCACGGCCTTATGCTTTGCGGTAGTCCTTAAGTATCAAGGTATCGGCTGAAGCCACAGCTAGCCAAAAGTGTCAACGCCTTGGAGCATGTTATGAGGATGACTCTGGCTTCCCATGTTGACTAGAGACTAGGGTTGAGCGGACACCTAGATGTCCGTGTTCGACGGGTTCGGCCGAACTTTAAAAAAAAGTCCGGGTCCGTGTCCCGGACTTTTACCGAACTTTTCCCGGACACCGAACCCCATTGAAGTCAATGGGGACCCGAACTTTAAGGCACTAAAATGGCTCTAAAACACCAAAGGAAAGGGCTAGAGTGCTGCAAATGGCAGCAAAACGTAATTAAGAGCATGGCAAGTGCTCTGCAAACAAATGTGGATAGGGAAATAACTTAAAACAACAAAAAAAACAGAAAAATAAAACAATGTTCTTCTTCATCTCTGAAGGACGAGGCCCATATGGAGTAGGAGGGAGGTTGAGGTGGTGGTGGATGTGGCGGTGACATAGGCGTGCGCACAGGGTGTGCTGGGTGTGCCTGGGCACACCCTAATCACCTAGGGCACATAGCATTGCCAGTGAGGAGATGGGAAAGATCTCCCTGGGACCTGCTCTGCTCTATTTCTCCTTGCCTACAGGTACATGGCCCCGATACATTACTCTCCCTGCTGGCAAACACATGCATGTGTATTTCAACTTTGGGGTGCACACCTTAATGCAATAGGCTGCGCACACCTATGGGCGGTGTAGGTGGAAGCGGCGGTGGAGGAGGACCAGGGCCGGATTAACAGCATCATGGGCTTGGTGCTGAGGATTTTGAAGGGCCTTAAGGGCCGTGCCTTGCCATGCACCCAGAGGAGGAAGGGTGCAGCCATGCATGCCTAATTCAACATGGGATGCTGTCTCTGAAGCCCATAAACACATCCATGCATCGCCAACTGTCCCTCCTTGTCCGGCCTTCACGCTGTGTGGGGAGGTTCTGAGGGTGCTGCCTGGGGAAGCGAGCATAGAAGCCAGACTTCTGTGTTTACAAGTGACAGAAGAGCGGTAACAGTGAATATGGCCAACCCGGGGCCTATATAAAAGGTAGGGGCCTGGAGCTGCAGCTCCAATAGCCCCTACATTAATCTGGCCCTGAGGAGGAGGACGAGGTAGCCAACACTGCTTCTTTTCAAAAATTTTAAATGAGGCTACACCCCAAAAGAGTGAGAAAGAGCAAAAATGGAACAATGGGTGGGTAAGGTCGGTATCCATTGCTATTCTGCATAAGGTACGGAAAAGTCCCGTGGGATCCATGCCTGGTTCATTTTAATGAACGTGAGCTTGTCCACATTGTCTCTGGACAGGCGGCTGCGCTTGTCTGTTATAACGCCCCCAGCCGTGCTAAATACCCGTTCAGATAATACACTGGCTGCAGGGCACGCCAGCACCTCCAAGGCGTAAAGGGCAAGCTCAGGCCATGTGCCCAATTTGGAGACCCAGAAGTTGAAGGGGGCAGACCCGTCATTCACTACATGTAGGCGTGTGCACACATACTGCTCCACCATGTTGGTAAAATGCTGCCTCCTGCTAAGACGTTCCATCTGAGCTGCTGGTGCTGCTGTTTGTTGTGGCGTGCTGACAAAGCTTTTCCACATTTCGGCCATGCTAACCCTGCCTTCTGAGGTGCTGGCGGTGCCCTGGTTGCGTTGGCGACCTCCTCCTCCTCCTCCTCTGCCTTGTGCTTCCACTGTGGCCCCGCTGTCAGATGGGAATGCCAGCAGCATGGCGTCTACCAGCGTGCGCTTGTACTCGCGCATCTTGCGATCGCGCTCCAGTGAGTGAATTAAGGACGGTACGTTGTCCTTGTAACGGGGATCCAGCAGCGTGGCCACCCAGTAATCAGCACAAGTTAGAATGTGGGCAACTCGGCGGTCGTTGTGGAGACACTGCAGCATGTAATCGCTCATGTGTGCCAGGCTGCCCAGAGGCAACGAAAGGCTGTCCTCTGTGGGAGGTGTATCGTCCGTGTCCTCTGTATCCCCCCAGCCACGCACCAGTGATGGCCATGAGCTGGCCTGGGTGCCACCCTGCTGTGAACATGGTTCCATCTCCTCCTCCAGCTCCTCCTCCTCCTCATCCTCCTCATCCTCCAGAACTGTGCCCCTGCTGGACAATTGCGTCCCTGGCGTTTGCGTGTGCAGGAACCCACCCTCGGAGCCCCTTGCGAATGACTGCCCTGAAAGCCTTGGAAATGTTACCTCTTCATCCTCCTCCTCCTCCTCATCCTGTGCCACATCCTCTTCCATCATCGCCCGAATTGTTTTTTCAAGGAGGCATAGAAGTGGGATAGTTAAGCTGAGAACGGCGTCATTGCCACTGGCCATGTTGGTGGAGTACTCAAAACAGCGCAACAAGGCACACAGGTCTCGCATGGAGGCCCAGTTATTGGTGGTGAAGTGGTGCTGTTCCGCAGAGCGACTCACGCGTGCGTGCTGCAGCTGAAACTCCACTATGGCCTGCTGCTGCTCGCACAGTCTTTCCAGCATGTGCAAGGTGGAGTTCCACCTTGTGGGCACGTCACATATGAGGCGGTGAGCGGGAAGGCCGAAGTTACGCTGCAGCGCTGCCAGGCGAGCAGCAGCAGGGTGAGAACGCCGAAAGTGCGCACAAACGGCCCGCACTTTCTGCAGCAGCTCTGACATATCGGGGTAGTTTTTAAGGAACCTCTGCACCACCAAATTCAGCACATGCGCCAGGCAAGGGATGTGCGTCAAACCGGCTAGGCCCAGAGCTGCTATGAGATTTCGCCCGTTATCGCACACCACCAGGCCGGGCTTGAGGCTCGCTGGCAGCAACCACTCATTTGTCTGCTGTTCCATGCTCCTCCACAACTCCTGCGCGGTGTGTGGTTTGTCCCCCAAACAGGCAAGTTGTAAAACTGCCTGCTGTCGTTTACCCCTGGCCGTGCTGAAGTTGGTGGTGAAGGTGTTACGCTGTCCGGATGAGGAGGCGGTAGAGGATGAGGAAGCGGAGTAGGAGGAGTTAGGAACAGGAGGCAAACTGAAGCGCCCTGCAATCCTCGGTGGTGGAAGGACATGCGCCAAATTGCTATCCGCCTCAGGCCCATCCGCCACTGCATTTACCCAGTGTGCCGTTAGGGAGATATAACGCCCCTGACCGTGCTTACTGGTCCACGTATCCGTAGTTAGGTGGACCTTGGCACAGATGGCGTTGCGCAGTGCACACCTGATATTTTCCCCCACTTGGTTGTGCAGGGAAGGGATGGCTTGCCTGGAAAAGTAGTGGCGGCTGGGCACGACGTACTGTGGGACAGCCACCGACATAAGGTTTTTAAAACTGTGCGTCTCCACCAGACGGAATGACAGCATTTCAAAGGCCAATAATTTTGAAATGCTGGCATTCAGGGCCAGGGATCGCGGGTGGGTAGGGGGGTACTTCCTCTTCCTCTCAAGTGTTTGGGAGATGGAAAGCTGAACGCTTCCACGGGACATTGTGGAGATGGTTGTTGGTGACCCAGGTGGTGGTGTTGCTGACAGATCGTCTGTTTGCGGGGTGGCAGGTGCCGGTATCACTACAGATGTGGCTGGAGCGGCCGAGACTGCAGCAGAAGAGGAAGCAGGATGAGCCAGAGACGTTTCTTGGTTTTGAAGGTGTGTACTCCACTGCAGCTCGTGCTTTGCACTTAGATGCCTGATCATGCAGGTTGTGCTCAGGTTGAGAAGGTTTATGCCTCGCTTCAAGCTCTGATTGCACAGGGTGCAAACCACTCGTGTCCTGTCATCAGCACATTTTCTAAAGAACTTCCACGCTAGAGAACTCCTTTGAGCTGACTTTGGTGCGCTCGTTCCCTTGCTGCGTTGGGCAGTAGCGGGCGTAGTGTCTAGGGCACGGCCGCTCCGCTTCTGCACCCTGCTCCCTCTTCTGCTGTGCTGGTGGCTCTGTGCGACCACCGCCTCTTCCTCCAAACTACTCAGGTCACCTGCATGACGTTCATTCCATGTGGGGTCGAGGACCTCATCGTCCTCCACATCATCTTCCACCCAGTCTTCACCCCTGCCCTCCTTGTCGGTCTCCACAATGCTGAACGCCGCAGCAGTTGGCACCTGCGTTTCGTCATCATCGGAGACGTGCTGCGATGATCCTTGCATGTACTCATCTTGAGAAATAAGTGGTTGGGCATCGCTGCACTCAATCTCTTCCACTTCTGGGGCAGGGCTAGGTGGATGGCCCTGGGAAACCCTGCTGACAGAGTCCTCAAAAAGAATAAGAGACTGCTGTATGGCTTGGGGCTCAGACTGCTGGCCTGATTTGCAAGGGGGTGAGGTGAAAGACGGTTGGACATTGGCTGCAGGTGCCAACTCTGACCTTTCTGCAGTAGACTGGGTGGGAGACAATGTGAAGGAACTGGAGGCACTGTCAGCAGCAAACCAATCTACTATCGCCTCAACTTGTTCTGGCCTCATCACTTCTAGGGGCGTTTGATGCCCTACCAAATACTGATGCAGGTTCTGTCGCCTACTCACACTTGAGGAAGGTGTTTCACTTGTGCGTGTAGCTGGCACAGATCGACCACGTCCTCTCCTTGCAACAGGAGCTCTACCAGCAGCACCACGACCCAGGCCACGGCCCTTATTTGACGGTCTCCTCATATTTCTGTAATTTAAGATCTTGCCCTAGAAAGGTTTTTATTGAATAGCGGAATAGGAAATATGATCCAAAAAAGTGTATGTATCTCGCACGTACAAAACCACACTAGGCCCCAATTACTATTGTTTCTACCCCTAAAAGGATGGATGAGGAGTAGGAGGAGTATGGAACAGACAGCACCCTCAAATCTTCAGAAGTATGAGATGAACCCCAAAAACTTGGAAAGGTGGATCTCACACGTACCGACACAGACTATCCCGCAATTCAATTGATCCTCAAAGGTTTTTATTGAATAGCGGAATAGGAAATATGATCAAAAAAAGTGTATGTATCTCGCACGTACACAACCACACTAGGCCCCAATTACTATTGTTTGTACCCCTAAAAGGATGGATGAGGAGTAGGAGGAGGAGTATGGAACAGGCAGCACCCTCAAATCTTCAGAAGTATGAGATGAACCCCAAAAACTTGGAAAGGTGGATCTCACACGTACCGACACAGACTATCCCGCAATTCAATTGATCCTCAAAGGTTTTTATTGAATAGCGGAATAGGAAATATGATCAAAAAAAGTGTATGTATCTCGCACGTACACAACCACACTAGGCCCCAATTACTATTGTTTGTACCCCTAAAAGGATGGTTGAGCAGTAGGAGCAGGAGTATGGAACAGGCAGCACCCTCAAATCTTCAGAAGTATGAGATGAACCCCAAAAACTTGGAAAGGTGGATCTCACACGTACCGACACAGACTATCTCGCAATTGAATTGATCCCCAAAGGTTTTAATTGAATAGCGGAATAGAAAATATGATCAAAAAGAAAGTGTATGTATCTCGCACGTACACCACCACACTAGGCCCCAACTACTATTGTTTGTACCCCTAAAAGGATGGTTGAGCAGTAGGAGGAGGAGTATGGAACAGGCAGCACCCTCAAATCTTCAGAAGTATGAGATGAACCCCAAAAACTTGGAAAGGTGGATCTCTCTCACACGTACCAACACAGACTATCCCCCAATTTAACTGATCCCCAAAGGTTTTTGATTAAATAGCGGAATAGAAAATATGATCCAAAAAAAGTGTATGTATATCACACGTACACAACCACACTAGGCCCCAATTACTATTGTTTGTACCCCTAAAAGGCTAGATGAGGAGTAGGGGGGGTATGGAACAGGCAGCACCCTCAAACCTTCAGAAGTATGAGATGAACCCCAACAACTTGGAAAGGTGGATCTCTCTCACACGTACCAACACAGACTATCCCCCAATTTAACTGATCCCCAAAGGTTTTTGATTAAATAGCGGAATAGAAAATATGATCCAAAAAAAGTGTATGTATATCACACGTACACAACCACACTAGGCCCCAATTACTATTGTTTGTACCCCTAAAAGGCTAGGAGTAGGGGGAGTATGGAACAGGCAGCACCCTCAAACCTTCAGAAGTATGAGATGAACCCCAACAACTTGGAAAGGTGGATCTCTCTCACACGTACCAACACAGACTATCCCCCAATTTAACTGATCCCCAAAGGTTTTTGATTAAATAGCGGAATAGAAAATATGATCCAAAAAAAGTGTATGTATATCACACGTACACAACCACACTAGGCCCCAATTACTATTGTTTGTACCCCTAAAAGGCTAGATGAGGAGTAGGGGGGGTATGGAACAGGCAGCACCCTCAAACCTTCAGAAGTATGAGATGAACCCCAACAACTTGGAAAGGTGGATCTCTCTCACACGTACCAACACAGACTATCCCCCAATTTAACTGATCCCCAAAGGTTTTTGATTAAATAGCGGAATAGAAAATATGATCCAAAAAAAGTGTATGTATATCACACGTACACAACCACACTAGGCCCCAATTACTATTGTTTGTACCCCTAAAAGGCTAGATGAGGAGTAGGGGGGGTATGGAACAGGCAGCACCCTCAAATCTTCAGAAGTATGAGATGAACCCCAAAAACTTGGAAAGGTGGATCTCTCTCACACGTACCAACACAGACTATCCCCCAATTTAACTGATCCCCAAAGGTTTTTGATTAAATAGCGGAATAGAAAATATGATCCAAAAAAAGTGTATGTATATCACACGTACACAACCACACTAGGCCCCAATTACTATTGTTTGTACCCCTAAAAGGCTAGATGAGGAGTAGGGGGGGTATGGAACAGGCAGCACCCTCAAACCTTCAGAAGTATGAGATGAACCCCAACAACTTGGAAAGGTGGATCTCTCTCACACGTACCAACACAGACTATCCCCCAATTTAACTGATCCCCAAAGGTTTTTGATTAAATAGCGGAATAGAAAATATGATCCAAAAAAAGTGTATGTATATCACACGTACACAACCACACTAGGCCCCAATTACTATTGTTTGTACCCCTAAAAGGCTAGATGAGGAGTAGGGGGGGTATGGAACAGGCAGCACCCTCAAACCTTCAGAAGTATGAGATGAACCCCAACAACTTGGAAAGGTGGATCTCTCTCACACGTACCAACACAGACTATCCCCCAATTTAACTGATCCCCAAAGGTTTTTGATTAAATAGCGGAATAGAAAATATGATCCAAAAAAAGTGTATGTATATCACACGTACACAACCACACTAGGCCCCAATTACTATTGTTTGTACCCCTAAAAGGCTAGATGAGGAGTAGGGGGGGTATGGAACAGGCAGCACCCTCAAACCTTCAGAAGTATGAGATGAACCCCAACAACTTGGAAAGGTGGATCTCTCTCACACGTACCAACACAGACTATCCCCCAATTTAACTGATCCCCAAAGGTTTTTGATTAAATAGCGGAATAGAAAATATGATCCAAAAAAAGTGTATGTATATCACACGTACACAACCACACTAGGCCCCAATTACTATTGTTTGTACCCCTAAAAGGCTAGATGAGGAGTAGGGGGGGTATGGAACAGGCAGCACCCTCAAATCTTCAGAAGTATGAGATGAACCCCAAAAACTTGGAAAGGTGGATCTCTCTCACACGTACCAACACAGACTATCCCCCAATTTAACTGATCCCCAAAGGTTTTTGATTAAATAGCGGAATAGAAAATATGATCCAAAAAAAGTGTATGTATATCACACGTACACAACCACACTAGGCCCCAATTACTATTGTTTGTACCCCTAAAAGGCTAGATGAGGAGTAGGGGGGGTATGGAACAGGCAGCACCCTCAAACCTTCAGAAGTATGAGATGAACCCCAACAACTTGGAAAGGTGGATCTCTCTCACACGTACCAACACAGACTATCCCCCAATTTAACTGATCCCCAAAGGTTTTTGATTAAATAGCGGAATAGAAAATATGATCCAAAAAAAGTGTATGTATATCACACGTACACAACCACACTAGGCCCCAATTACTATTGTTTGTACCCCTAAAAGGCTAGGAGTAGGGGGAGTATGGAACAGGCAGCACCCTCAAACCTTCAGAAGTATGAGATGAACCCCAACAACTTGGAAAGGTGGATCTCTCTCACACGTACCAACACAGACTATCCCCCAATTTAACTGATCCCCAAAGGTTTTTGATTAAATAGCGGAATAGAAAATATGATCCAAAAAAAGTGTATGTATATCACACGTACACAACCACACTAGGCCCCAATTACTATTGTTTGTACCCCTAAAAGGCTAGATGAGGAGTAGGGGGGGTATGGAACAGGCAGCACCCTCAAACCTTCAGAAGTATGAGATGAACCCCAACAACTTGGAAAGGTGGATCTCTCTCACACGTACCAACACAGACTATCCCCCAATTTAACTGATCCCCAAAGGTTTTTGATTAAATAGCGGAATAGAAAATATGATCCAAAAAAAGTGTATGTATATCACACGTACACAACCACACTAGGCCCTAATTACTATTGTTTGTACCCCTAAAAGGCTAGATGAGGAGTAGGGGGGGTATGGAACAGGCAGCACCCTCAAACCTTCAGAAGTATGAGATGAACCCCAACAACTTGGAAAGGTGGATCTCTCTCACACGTACCAACACAGACTATCCCCCAATTTAACTGATCCCCAAAGGTTTTTGATTAAATAGCGGAATAGAAAATATGATCCAAAAAAAGTGTATGTATATCACACGTACACAACCACACTAGGCCCCAATTACTATTGTTTGTACCCCTAAAAGGCTAGATGAGGAGTAGGGGGGGTATGGAACAGGCAGCACCCTCAAATCTTCAGAAGTATGAGATGAACCCCAAAAACTTGGAAAGGTGGATCTCTCTCACACGTACCAACACAGACTATCCCCCAATTTAACTGATCCCCAAAGGTTTTTGATTAAATAGCGGAATAGAAAATATGATCCAAAAAAAGTGTATGTATATCACACGTACACAACCACACTAGGCCCCAATTACTATTGTTTGTACCCCTAAAAGGCTAGATGAGGAGTAGGGGGGGTATGGAACAGGCAGCACCCTCAAACCTTCAGAAGTATGAGATGAACCCCAACAACTTGGAAAGGTGGATCTCTCTCACACGTACCAACACAGACTATCCCCCAATTTAACTGATCCCCAAAGGTTTTTGATTAAATAGCGGAATAGAAAATATGATCCAAAAAAAGTGTATGTATATCACACGTACACAACCACACTAGGCCCCAATTACTATTGTTTGTACCCCTAAAAGGCTAGATGAGGAGTAGGGGGGGTATGGAACAGGCAGCACCCTCAAACCTTCAGAAGTATGAGATGAACCCCAACAACTTGGAAAGGTGGATCTCTCTCACACGTACCAACACAGACTATCCCCCAATTTAACTGATCCCCAAAGGTTTTTGATTAAATAGCGGAATAGAAAATATGATCCAAAAAAAGTGTATGTATATCACACGTACACAACCACACTAGGCCCCAATTACTATTGTTTGTACCCCTAAAAGGCTAGATGAGGAGTAGGGGGGGTATGGAACAGGCAGCACCCTCAAATCTTCAGAAGTATGAGATGAACCCCAAAAACTTGGAAAGGTGGATCTCTCTCACACGTACCAACACAGACTATCCCCCAATTTAACTGATCCCCAAAGGTTTTTGATTAAATAGCGGAATAGAAAATATGATCCAAAAAAAGTGTATGTATATCACACGTACACAACCACACTAGGCCCCAATTACTATTGTTTGTACCCCTAAAAGGCTAGATGAGGAGTAGGGGGGGTATGGAACAGGCAGCACCCTCAAATCTTCAGAAGTATGAGATGAACCCCAAAAACTTGGAAAGGTGGATCTCTCTCACACGTACCAACACAGACTATCCCCCAATTTAACTGATCCCCAAAGGTTTTTGATTAAATAGCGGAATAGAAAATATGATCCAAAAAAAGTGTATGTATATCACACGTACACAACCACACTAGGCCCTAATTACTATTGTTTGTACCCCTAAAAGGCTAGATGAGGAGTAGGGGGGGTATGGAACAGGCAGCACCCTCAAACCTTCAGAAGTATGAGATGAACCCCAACAACTTGGAAAGGTGGATCTCTCTCACACGTACCAACACAGACTATCCCCCAATTTAACTGATCCCCAAAGGTTTTTGATTAAATAGCGGAATAGAAAATATGATCCAAAAAAAGTGTATGTATATCACACGTACACAACCACACTAGGCCCCAATTACTATTGTTTGTACCCCTAAAAGGCTAGATGAGGAGTAGGGGGGGTATGGAACAGGCAGCACCCTCAAATCTTCAGAAGTATGAGATGAACCCCAAAAACTTGGAAAGGTGGATCTCTCTCACACGTACCAACACAGACTATCCCCCAATTTAACTGATCCCCAAAGGTTTTTGATTAAATAGCGGAATAGAAAATATGATCCAAAAAAAGTGTATGTATATCACACGTACACAACCACACTAGGCCCCAATTACTATTGTTTGTACCCCTAAAAGGCTAGATGAGGAGTAGGGGGGGTATGGAACAGGCAGCACCCTCAAACCTTCAGAAGTATGAGATGAACCCCAACAACTTGGAAAGGTGGATCTCTCTCACACGTACCAACACAGACTATCCCCCAATTTAACTGATCCCCAAAGGTTTTTGATTAAATAGCGGAATAGAAAATATGATCCAAAAAAAGTGTATGTATATCACACGTACACAACCACACTAGGCCCCAATTACTATTGTTTGTACCCCTAAAAGGCTAGATGAGGAGTAGGGGGGGTATGGAACAGGCAGCACCCTCAAACCTTCAGAAGTATGAGATGAACCCCAACAACTTGGAAAGGTGGATCTCTCTCACACGTACCAACACAGACTATCCCCCAATTTAACTGATCCCCAAAGGTTTTTGATTAAATAGCGGAATAGAAAATATGATCCAAAAAAAGTGTATGTATATCACACGTACACAACCACACTGGGCCCCAATTACTATTGTTTGTACCCCTAAAAGGCTAGATGAGGAGTAGGGGGAGTATGGAACAGGCAGCACCCTCAAACCTTCAGAAGTATGAGATGAACCCCAACAACTTGGAAAGGTGGATCTCTCTCACACGTACCAACACAGACTATCCCCCAATTTAACTGATCCCCAAAGGTTTTTGATTAAATAGCGGAATAGAAAATATGATCCAAAAAAAGTGTATGTATATCACACGTACACAACCACACTGGGCCCCAATTACTATTGTTTGTACCCCTAAAAGGCTAGATGAGGAGTAGGGGGAGTATGGAACAGGCAGCACCCTCAAACCTTCAGAAGTATGAGATGAACCCCAACAACTTGGAAAGGTGGATCTCTCTCACACGTACCAACACAGACTATCCCCCAATTTAACTGATCCCCAAAGGTTTTTGATTAAATAGCGGAATAGAAAATATGATCCAAAAAAAGTGTATGTATATCACACGTACACAACCACACTAGGCCCCAATTACTATTGTTTGTACCCCTAAAAGGCTAGATGAGGAGTAGGGGGGGTATGGAACAGGCAGCACCCTCAAACCTTCAGAAGTATGAGATGAACCCCAACAACTTGGAAAGGTGGATCTCTCTCACACGTACCAACACAGACTATCCCCCAATTTAACTGATCCCCAAAGGTTTTTGATTAAATAGCGGAATAGAAAATATGATCCAAAAAAAGTGTATGTATATCACACGTACACAACCACACTAGGCCCCAATTACTATTGTTTGTACCCCTAAAAGGCTAGGAGTAGGGGGAGTATGGAACAGGCAGCACCCTCAAACCTTCAGAAGTATGAGATGAACCCCAACAACTTGGAAAGGTGGATCTCTCTCACACGTACCAACACAGACTATCCCCCAATTTAACTGATCCCCAAAGGTTTTTGATTAAATAGCGGAATAGAAAATATGATCCAAAAAAAGTGTATGTATATCACACGTACACAACCACACTAGGCCCCAATTACTATTGTTTGTACCCCTAAAAGGCTAGATGAGGAGTAGGGGGAGTATGGAACAGGCAGCACCCTCAAATCTTCAGAAGTATGAGATTGTGTTCACTGTACCCCACAAAGATTGAGTTCACTGCACCCCACAATGATTGTGTTCACTGCACCCCACAAAGATTGTGTTCACTGCACCTCACAAAGATTGTGTTCACTGTACCCCCCAAAGATTGTGTTCACTGCACCCCACAAAGATTCTGTTCACTGTACCCCACAAAGATTGTGTTCACTGCACCCTAAAAGGATGTTGTTCACTGCACCCCACAAAGATTGTGTTCACTGCACCCTAAAAGGATGTTGTTCACTGCACCCCAAAAAGATTGTGTTCACTGTACCCCCCCAAAGATTGTGTTCACTGCACCCCACAAAGATTGTGTTCACTGCACCCCAAAAAGATTGTGTTCACTGTACCCCCCAAAGATTGTGTTCACTGCACCCCAAAAAGATTGTGTTCACTGTACCCCCCAAAGATTGTGTTCACTGCACCCCACAAAGATTCTGTTCACTGTACCCCACAAAGATTGTGTTCACTGCACCCCAAAAAGATTGTGTTCACTGTACCCCCCCAAAGATTGTGTTCACTGCACCCCACAAAGATTCTGTTCACTGCACCCCACAAAGGATTTTGTTCACTGCACCCCAAAAAGATTGTGTTCACTGCACCCCAAAAAGGATTTTGATCACTGCACCCCAAAAAGGATGTTGTTCACTGCACCCCAAAAATGATTTTGTTCACTCCACCCCAAAAAGATTGTGTTCACTGCACCCCACAAAGATTGTGTTCACTGCACCCCAAAAAGATTGTGTTCACTGTACCCCCCAAAGATTGTGTTCACTGCACCCCACAAAGATTCTGTTCACTGTACCCCACAAAGATTGTGTTCACTGCACCCCAAAAAGATTGTGTTCACTGCACCCCAAAAAGGATGTTGTTCACTGCACCCCAAAAATGATTTTGTTCACTCCACCCCAAAAAGATTGTGTTCACTGCACCCCACAAAGATTGTGTTCACTGCACCCCAAAAAGATTGTGTTCACTGTACCCCCCAAAGATTGTGTTCACTGCACCCCACAAAGATTCTGTTCACTGTACCCCACAAAGATTGTGTTCACTGCACCCCAAAAAGATTGTGTTCACTGCACCCCAAAAAGGATGTTGTTCACTGCACCCCAAAAAGGATGTTGTTCACTCCACCCCAAAAAGATTGTGTTCACTGCACCCCACAAAGATTGTGTTCACTGCACCCCAAAAAGATTGTGTTCACTGCACCCCAAAAATGATTTTGTTCACTGCACCCCAAAAATGATTTTGTTCACTGCACCCCAAAAAGGATTTTGTTCACTGCACCCCAAAAAGGATGTTGTTCACTCCACCCCAAAAAGATTGTGTTCACTGCACCCCAAAAAGATTGTGTTCACTGCACCCCACAAAGGATTTTGTTCACTGCACCCCAAAAAGATTGTGTTCACTGCACCCCAAAAAGGATGTTGTTCACTGCACCCCAAAAAGGATTTTGTTCACTGCACCCCAAAAAGATTGTGTTCACTGCACCCCACAAAGGATTTTGTTCACTGCACCCCACAAAGATTGTGTTCACTGCACACCAAAAAGGATTGTGTTCACTGCACCCCAAAAAGATTTTGTTCACTGCACCCCAAAAAGATTGTGTTCACTGCAGCTCACACACAGAAAAATGGATGTGGATCACTGACACCTGCCTATCTCCAATCCCACACCACACAGCAATATCGATTGTAGTTTGTAGAACACAGTTTCCCTAAAATTCAGCAGACTCTGTCCCTAACAGGATTGAGAAGAGATCGTAGATCAGGATTGAGTGCAGATTCACCCCACCCCCCACACAGCAATATCGATTGTAGTTTGTAGAAGACACTGACCCTATAATTCAGCAGACTCTATCCCTAAAATGCCTACAACTCGCCCTGCCTAAACACTCCGACCTGTCCCTCAATTCTATCCGGACACAAATGGTTTTTTCCTGCCTATCTTTCCCTAATCAGCAGCCAGCACATTGATGTGTGCTCTGTCCCTTAGCTAAGCAGCAGAATGACGCTGCTGCGGCGGCTGCCTCGAACTTATAAAGACTTGGTCACATGCTTCAGACGGCCAATCACAGCTACTAAGACATTTGCAGGCATGGCTGGGATGGCTTAAGGCACACCAGTTAAACGATTGTTGATTGGCTGTTGAAAGCCCGCCATGAAAAGAGCGCCAAAGCATGCAAAACCCGGAAATAAAACGACCGAACACGGATTTTTACCCGAACATACAGTAAAGTGTCCGTGTCCGTGTCCGTGTTCGGGTAAAAAAAATCCAATTATTCGGTACGAACACGAATAATACAGTCCGTGTTCGCTCAACACTACTAGAGACACGAGGGGTTGGCAATGCTCACTGCGCTCGGTTCCAAGCCTCCACAACAAAATCAAAAGCAAGGCGCTTCCGGGAAGCGAGGCTTTCTTTGGAGGATGCGGGCATTGATCCCGCTACCTCTCGAATGCAAATCGAGCGCTCTACCATTTGAGCTAATCCCCCTTTGCTGGAGGCTCTTATTTGTGTTATGGCTGATCCCTGCTCTCTCATGTGCTATGCGCAATAAATGCAGGTTTCAAAAACAGTCACACCGACTGACCAATAAACCCCTAGTGCTTTGACGCATTCCACCAGACTTGAAATGTGGGCAGTGAGCTACCCGAGGGGCTCTAAACACAAAGAGGACGTAATTGCATTGGCCGGGAATCGAACCCGGGCCTCCCGCGTGGCAGGCGAGAATTCTACCACTGAACCACCAATGCTCCACACGCACGCAACTGCTGTCAACCTTGCTCAGCCGGGCCTAGGAGAGTCCAGCTTTCGTCCACCGTTACCATCTCTGTGAAGGCATTCGCATGTGGGTCAAGTTCACCCAAAGATGCTCCTCCTCTCGAAAGCCAATTAAATCCTGGTTTTACGGAAAACTTTCCAACAGCAGGAGCAGAGTGGCGCAGCGGAAGCGTGCTGGGCCCATAACCCAGAGGTCGATGGATCGAAACCATCCTCTGCTAAGTTGTATTTTCTTATGCCAATCGATATTTGCTTGCTTGAGCAAAGGGCTTTCTTTCACACACAAAGACGAGTTGAACCTGATTCTGGTGATAAAACGAGCTAAAAAACACTCAGCAAAAGGATGGCCCTTGCGCCAAGGGAGTCTTGTCTCTTGGCCATGGAAGCCTGGCTGTGCTTTCTTTAATGGACGGCTTTTGTCCAATACTGCCTGCGTAACTTTGGGCATGCCAAGCCACGGCCTTATGCTTTGCGGTAGTCCTTAAGTATCAAGGTATCGACTGAAGCCACAGCTAGCCAAAAGTGTCAACGCCTTGGAGCATGTTATGAGGATGACTCTGGCTTCCCATGTTGACTAGAGACACGAGGGGTTGGCAATGCTCACTGCGCTCGGTTCCAAGCCTCCACAACAAAATCAAAAGCAAGGCGCTTCCGGGAAGCGTGGCTTTCTTTGGAGGATGCGGGCATTGATCCCGCTACCTCTCGCATGCTAAGCGAGCGCTCTACCACTTGAGCTAATCCCCCTTTGCTGGAGGCTCTTATTTGTGTTATGGCTGATCCCTGCTCTCTCATGTGCTATGGGCAATAAATGCAGGTTTCAAAAACTAGAGACAGGAGGGGTTGGCAATGCTCAATGCTCACTGCGCTCGGTTCCGAGCCTCCACAACAAAATCAAAAGCAAGGCGCTTGCGGGAAGCGTGGCTTTCTTTGGAGGATGCGGGCATTGATCCCGCTACCTCTCGAATGCAAATCGAGCGCTCTACCATTTGAGCTAATCCCCCTTTGCTGGAGGCTCTTATTTGTGTTATGGCTGATCCCTGCTCTCTCATGTGCTATGCGCAATAAATGCAGGTTTCAAAAACAGTCACACCGACTGACCAATAAACCCCTAGTGCTTTGACGCATTCCACCAGACTTGAAATGTGGGCAGTGAGCTACCCGAGGGGCTCTAAACACAAAGAGGACGTAATTGCATTGGCCGGGAATCGAACCCGGGCCTCCCGCGTGGCAGGCGAGAATTCTACCACTGAACCACCAATGCTCCACACGCACGCAACTGCTGTCAACCTCGCTCAGCCGGGCCTAGGAGAGTCCAGCTTTCGTCCACCGTTACCATCTCTGTGAAGGCATTCGCATGTGGGTCAAGTTCACCCAAAGATGCTCCTCCTCTCGAAAGCCAATTAAATCCTGGTTTTATGGAAAACTTTCCAACAGCAGGAGCAGAGTGGCGCAGCGGAAGCGTGCTGGGCCCATAACCCAGAGGTCGATGGATCGAAACCATCCTCTGCTAAGTTGTATTTTCTTATGCCAATCGATATTT
>NC_138770.1:82514182-82571682 GCF_965119305.1 Pelophylax lessonae | reverse complement strand
TAGCCAAAAGTGTCAACGCCTTGGAGCATGTTATGAGGATGACTCTGGCTTCCCATGTTGACTAGAGACACGAGGGGTTGGCAATGCTCACTGCGCTCGGTTCCAAGCCTCCACAACAAAATCAAAAGCAAGGCGCTTCCGGGAAGCGTGGCTTTCTTTGGAGGATGCGGGCATTGATCCCACTACCTCTCGCATGCTAAGCGAGCGCTCTACCACTTGAGCTAATCCCCCTTTGCTGGAGGCTCTTATTTGTGTTATGGCTGATCCCTGCTCTCTCATGTGCTATGGGCAATAAATGCAGGTTTCAAAAACTAGAGACAGGAGGGGTTGGCAATGCTCAATGCTCACTGCGCTCGGTTCCGAGCCTCCACAACAAAACCAAAAGCAAGGCGCTTGCGGGAAGCGTGGCTTTCTTTGGAGGATGCGGGCATTGATCCCGCTACCTCTCGAATGCAAATCGAGCGCTCTACCATTTGAGCTAATCCCCCTTTGCTGGAGGCTCTTATTTGTGTTATGGCTGATCCCTGCTCTCTCATGTGCTATGCGCAATAAATGCAGGTTTCAAAAACAGTCACACCGACTGACCAATAAACCCCTAGTGCTTTGACGCATTCCACCAGACTTGAAATGTGGGCAGTGAGCTACCCGAGGGGCTCTAAACACAAAGAGGACGTAATTGCATGTGGGTCAAGTTCACCCAAAGATGCTCCTCCTCTCGAAAGCCAATTAAATCCTGGTTTTATGGAAAACTTTCCAACAGCAGGAGCAGAGTGGCGCAGCGGAAGCGTGCTGGGCCCATAACCCAGAGGTCGATGGATCGAAACCATCCTCTGCTAAGTTGTATTTTCTTATGCCAATCGATATTTGCTTGCTTGAGCAAAGGGCTTTCTTTCACACACAAAGACGAGTTGAACCTGATTCTGGTGATAAAACGAGCTAAAAAACACTCAGCAAAAGGATGGCCCTTGCGCCAAGGGAGTCTTGTCTCTTGGCCATGGAAGCCTGGCTGTGCTTTCTTTAATGGACGGCTTTTGTCCAATACTGCCTGCGTAACTTTGGGCATGCCAAGCCACGGCCTTATGCTTTGCGGTAGTCCTTAAGTATCAAGGTATCGGCTGAAGCCACAGCTAGCCAAAAGTGTCAACGCCTTGGAGCATGTTATGAGGATGACTCTGGCTTCCCATGTTGACTAGAGACACGAAGGGATGGCAATGCTCACTGCGCTCGGTTCCAAGCCTCCACAACAAAATCAAAAGCAAGGCGCTTGCGGGAAGCGTGGCTTTCTTTGGAGGATGCGGGCATTGATCCCGCTACCTCTCGAATGCAAATCGAGCGCTCTACCATTTGAGCTAATCCCCCTTTGCTGGAGGCTCTTATTTGTGTTATGGCTGATCCCTGCTCTCTCATGTGCTATGCGCAATAAATGCAGGTTTCAAAAACAGTCACACCGACTGACCAATAAACCCCTAGTGCTTTGACGCATTCCACCAGACTTGAAATGTGGGCAGTGAGCTACCCGAGGGGCTCTAAACACAGAGAGGACGTAATTGCATTGGCCGGGAATCGAACCCGGGCCTCCCGCGTGGCAGGCGAGAATTCTACCACTGAACCACCAATGCTCCACACGCACGCAACTGCTGTCAACCTCGCTCAGCCGGGCCTAGGAGAGTCCAGCTTTCGTCCACCGTTACCATCTCTGTGAAGGCATTCGCATGTGGGTCAAGTTCACCCAAAGATGCTCCTCCTCTCGAAAGCCAATTAAATCCTGGTTTTATGGAAAACTTTCCAACAGCAGGAGCAGAGTGGCGCAGCGGAAGCGTGCTGGGCCCATAACCCAGAGGTCGATGGATCGAAACCATCCTCTGCTAAGTTGTATTTTCTTATGCCAATCGATATTTGCTTGCTTGAGCAAAGGGCTTTCTTTCACACACAAAGACGAGTTGAACCTGATTCTGGTGATAAAACGAGCTAAAAAACACTCAGCAAAAGGATGGCCCTTGCGCCAAGGGAGTCTTGTCTCTTGGCCATGGAAGCCTGGTTGTGCTTTCTTTAATGGACGGCTTTTGTCCAATACTGCCTGCGTAACTTTGGGCATGCCAAGCCACGACCTTATGCTTTGCGGTAGTCCTTAAGTATCAAGGTATCGGCTGAAGCCACAGCTAGCCAAAAGTGTCAACGCCTTGGAGCATGTTATGAGGATGACTCTGGCTTCCCATGTTGACTAGAGACACGAGGGGTTGGCAATGCTCACTGCGCTCGGTTCCAAGCCTCCACAACAAAATCAAAAGCAAGGCGCTTCCGGGAAGCGTGGCTTTCTTTGGAGGATGCGGGCATTGATCCCGCTACCTCTCGCATGCTAAGCGAGCGCTCTACCACTTGAGCTAATCCCCCTTTGCTGGAGGCTCTTATTTGTGTTATGGCTGATCCCTGCTCTCTCATGTGCTATGGGCAATAAATGCAGGTTTCAAAAACTAGAGACAGGAGGGGTTGGCAATGCTCAATGCTCACTGCGCTCGGTTCCGAGCCTCCACAACAAAATCAAAAGCAAGGCGCTTGCGGGAAGCGTGGCTTTCTTTGGAGGATGCGGGCATTGATCCCGCTACCTCTCGAATGCAAATCGAGCGCTCTACCATTTGAGCTAATCCCCCTTTGCTGGAGGCTCTTATTTGTGTTATGGCTGATCCCTGCTCTCTCATGTGCTATGCGCAATAAATGCAGGTTTCAAAAACAGTCACACCGACTGACCAATAAACCCCTAGTGCTTTGACGCATTCCACCAGACTTGAAATGTGGGCAGTGAGCTACCCGAGGGGCTCTAAACACAGAGAGGACGTAATTGCATTGGCCGGGAATCGAACCCGGGCCTCCCGCGTGGCAGGCGAGAATTCTACCACTGAACCACCAATGCTCCACACGCACGCAACTGCTGTCAACCTCGCTCAGCCGGGCCTAGGAGAGTCCAGCTTTCGTCCACCGTTACCATCTCTGTGAAGGCATTCGCATGTGGGTCAAGTTCACCCAAAGATGCTCCTCCTCTCGAAAGCCAATTAAATCCTGGTTTTATGGAAAACTTTCCAACAGCAGGAGCAGAGTGGCGCAGCGGAAGCGTGCTGGGCCCATAACCCAGAGGTCGATGGATCGAAACCATCCTCTGCTAAGTTGTATTTTCTTATGCCAATCGATATTTGCTTGCTTGAGCAAAGGGCTTTCTTTCACACACAAAGACGAGTTGAACCTGATTCTGGTGATAAAACGAGCTAAAAAACACTCAGCAAAAGGATGGCCCTTGCGCCAAGGGAGTCTTGTCTCTTGGTCATGGAAGCCTGGCTGTGCTTTCTTTAATGGACGGCTTTTGTCCAATACTGCCTGCGTAACTTTGGGCATGCCAAGCCACGGCCTTATGCTTTGCGGTAGTCCTTAAGTATCAAGGTATCGGCTGAAGCCACAGCTAGCCAAAAGTGTCAACGCCTTGGAGCATGTTATGAGGATGACTCTGGCTTCCCATGTTGACTAGAGACACGAGGGGTTGGCAATGCTCACTGCGCTCGGTTCCAAGCCTCCACAACAAAATCAAAAGCAAGGCGCTTCCGGGAAGCGTGGCTTTCTTTGGAGGATGCGGGCATTGATCCCGCTACCTCTCGCATGCTAAGCGAGCGCTCTACCACTTGAGCTAATCCCCCTTTGCTGGAGGCTCTTATTTGTGTTATGGCTGATCCCTGCTCTCTCATGTGCTATGGGCAATAAATGCAGGTTTCAAAAACTAGAGACAGGAGGGGTTGGCAATGCTCAATGCTCACTGCGCTCGGTTCCGAGCCTCCACAACAAAATCAAAAGCAAGGCGCTTGCGGGAAGCGTGGCTTTCTTTGGAGGATGCGGGCATTGATCCCGCTACCTCTCGAATGCAAATCGAGCGCTCTCCCATTTGAGCTAATCCCCCTTTGCTGGAGGCTCTTATTTGTGTTATGGCTGATCCCTGCTCTCTCATGTGCTATGCGCAATAAATGCAGGTTTCAAAAACAGTCACACCGACTGACCAATAAACCCCTAGTGCTTTGACGCATTCCACCAGACTTGAAATGTGGGCAGTGAGCTACCCGAGGGGCTCTAAACACAGAGAGGACGTAATTGCATTGGCCGGGAATCGAACCCGGGCCTCCCGCGTGGCAGGCGAGAATTCTACCACTGAACCACCAATGCTCCACACGCACGCAACTGCTGTCAACCTCGCTCAGCCGGGCCTAGGAGAGTCCAGCTTTCGTCCACCGTTACCATCTCTGTGAAGGCATTCGCATGTGGGTCAAGTTCACCCAAAGATGCTCCTCCTCTCGAAAGCCAATTAAATCCTGGTTTTATGGAAAACTTTCCAACAGCAGGAGCAGAGTGGCGCAGCGGAAGCGTGCTGGGCCCATAACCCAGAGGTCGATGGATCGAAACCATCCTCTGCTAAGTTGTATTTTCTTATGCCAATCGATATTTGCTTGCTTGAGCAAAGGGCTTTCTTTCACACACAAAGACGAGTTGAACCTGATTCTGGTGATAAAACGAGCTAAAAAACACTCAGCAAAAGGATGGCCCTTGCGCCAAGGGAGTCTTGTCTCTTGGTCATGGAAGCCTGGCTGTGCTTTCTTTAATGGACGGCTTTTGTCCAATACTGCCTGCGTAACTTTGGGCATGCCAAGCCACGGCCTTATGCTTTGCGGTAGTCCTTAAGTATCAAGGTATCGGCTGAAGCCACAGCTAGCCAAAAGTGTCAACGCCTTGGAGCATGTTATGAGGATGACTCTGGCTTCCCATGTTGACTAGAGACACGAGGGGTTGGCAATGCTCACTGCGCTCGGTTCCAAGCCTCCACAACAAAATCAAAAGCAAGGTGCTTCCGGGAACCGAGGCTTTCTTTGGAGGATGCGGGCATTGATCCCGCTACCTCTCGCATGCTAAGCGAGCGCTCTACCACTTGAGATAATCCCCCTTTGCTGGAGGCTCTTATTTGTGTTATGGCTGATCCCTGCTCTCTCATGTGCTATGGGCAATAAATGCAGGTTTCAAAAACTAGAGACAGGAGGGGTTGGCAATGCTCAATGCTCACTGCGCTCGGTTCCGAGCCTCCACAACAAAATCAAAAGCAAGGCGCTTGCGGGAAGCGTGGCTTTCTTTGGAGGATGCGGGCATTGATCCCGCTACCTCTCGAATGCAAATCGAGCGCTCTACCATTTGAGCTAATCCCCCTTTGCTGGAGGCTCTTATTTGTGTTATGGCTGATCCCTGCTCTCTCATGTGCTATGCGCAATAAATGCAGGTTTCAAAAACAGTCACACCGACTGACCAATAAACCCCTAGTGCTTTGACGCATTCCACCAGACTTGAAATGTGGGCAGTGAGCTACCCGAGGGGCTCTAAACACAAAGAGGACGTAATTGCATTGGCCGGGAATCGAACCCGGGCCTCCCGCATGGCAGGCGAGAATTCTACCACTGAACCACCAATGCTCCACACGCACGCAACTGCTGTCAACCTCGCTCAGCCGGGCCTAGGAGAGTCCAGCTTTCGTCCACCGTTACCATCTCTGTGAAGGCATTCGCATGTGGGTCAAGTTCACCCAAAGATGCTCCTCCTCTCGAAAGCCAATTAAATCCTGGTTTTATGGAAAACTTTCCAACAGCAGGAGCAGAGTGGCGCAGCGGAAGCGTGCTGGGCCCATAACCCAGAGGTCGATGGATCGAAACCATCCTCTGCTAAGTTGTATTTTCTTATGCCAATCGATATTTGCTTGCTTGAGCAAAGGGCTTTCTTTCACACACAAAGACGAGTTGAACCTGATTCTGGTGATAAAACGAGCTAAAAAACACTCAGCAAAAGGATGGCCCTTGCGCCAAGGGAGTCTTGTCTCTTGGCCATGGAAGCCTGGCTGTGCTTTCTTTAATGGACGGCTTTTGTCCAATACTGCCTGCGTAACTTTGGGCATGCCAAGCCACGGCCTTATGCTTTGCGGTAGTCCTTAAGTATCAAGGTATCGACTGAAGCCACAGCTAGCCAAAAGTGTCAACGCCTTGGAGCATGTTATGAGGATGACTCTGGCTTCCCATGTTGACTAGAGACACGAGGGGTTGGCAATGCTCACTGCGCTCGGTTCCAAGCCTCCACAACAAAATCAAAAGCAAGGCGCTTCCGGGAAGCGTGGCTTTCTTTGGAGGATGCGGGCATTGATCCCGCTACCTCTCGCATGCTAAGCGAGCGCTCTACCACTTGAGCTAATCCCCCTTTGCTGGAGGCTCTTATTTGTGTTATGGCTGATCCCTGCTCTCTCATGTGCTATGGGCAATAAATGCAGGTTTCAAAAACTAGAGACAGGAGGGGTTGGCAATGCTCAATGCTCACTGCGCTCGGTTCCGAGCCTCCACAACAAAATCAAAAGCAAGGCGCTTGCGGGAAGCGTGGCTTTCTTTGGAGGATGCAGGCATTGATCCCGCTACCTCTCGAATGCAAATCGAGCGCTCTACCATTTGAGCTAATCCCCCTTTGCTGGAGGCTCTTATTTGTGTTATGGCTGATCCCTGCTCTCTCATGTGCTATGCGCAATAAATGCAGGTTTCAAAAACAGTCACACCGACTGACCAATAAACCCCTAGTGCTTTGACGCATTCCACCAGACTTGAAATGTGGGCAGTGAGCTACCCGAGGGGCTCTAAACACAAAGAGGACGTAATTGCATTGGCTGAGAATCGAACCCGGGCCTCCCACGTGGCAGGCGAGAATTCTACCACTGAACCACCAATGCTCCACACGCACGCAACTGCTGTCAACCTCGCTCAGCCGGGCCTAGGAGAGTCCAGCTTTCGTCCACCGTTACCATCTCTGTGAAGGCATTCGCATGTGGGTCAAGTTCACCCAAAGATGCTCCTCCTCTCGAAAGCCAATTAAATCCTGGTTTTATGGAAAACTTTCCAACAGCAGGAGCAGAGTGGCGCAGCGGAAGAGTGCTGGGCCCATAACCCAGAGGTCGATGGATCGAAACCATCCTCTGCTAAGTTGTATTTTCTTATGCCAATCGATATTTGCTTGCTTGAGCAAAGGGCTTTCTTTCACACACAAAGACGAGTTGAACCTGATTCTGGTGATAAAACGAGCTAAAAAACACTCAGCAAAAGGATGGCCCTTGCGCCAAGGGAGTCTTGTCTCTTGGCCATGGAAGCCTGGCTGTGCTTTCTTTAATGGACGGCTTTTGTCCAATACTGCCTGCGTAACTTTGGGCATGCCAAGCCACGGCCTTATGCTTTGCGGTAGTCCTTAAGTATCAAGGTATCGGCTGAAGCCACAGCTAGCCAAAAGTGTCAACGCCTTGGAGCATGTTATGAGGATGACTCTGGCTTCCCATGTTGACTAGAGACACGAGGGGTTGGCAATGCTCACTGCGCTCGGTTCCAAGCCTCCACAACAAAATCAAAAGCAAGGCGCTTCCGGGAAGCGTGGCTTTCTTTGGAGGATGCGGGCATTGATCCCGCTACCTCTCGCATGCTAAGCGAGTGCTCTACCACTTGAGCTAATCCCCCTTTGCTGGAGGCTCTTATTTGTGTTATGGCTGATCCCTGCTCTCTCATGTGCTATGGGCAATAAATGCAGGTTTCAAAAACTAGAGACAGGAGGGGTTGGCAATGCTCAATGCTCACTGCGCTCGGTTCCGAGCCTCCACAACAAAATCAAAAGCAAGGCGCTTGCGGGAAGCGTGGCTTTCTTTGGAGGATGCGGGCATTGATCCCGCTACCTCTCGAATGCAAATCGAGCGCTCTACCATTTGAGCTAATCCCCCTTTGCTGGAGGCTCTTATTTGTGTTATGGCTGATCCCTGCTCTCTCATGTGCTATGCGCAATAAATGCAGGTTTCAAAAACAGTCACACCGACTGACCAATAAACCCCTAGTGCTTTGACGCATTCCACCAGACTTGAAAAGTGGGCAGTGAGCTACCCGAGGGGCTCTAAACACAAAGAGGACGTAATTGCATTGGCCGGGAATGGAACCCGGGCCTCCCGCGTGGCAGGCGAGAATTCTACCACTGAACCACCAATGCTCCACACGCACGCAACTGCTGTCAACCTCGCTCAGCCGGGTCTAGGAGAGTCCAGCTTTCGTCCACCGTTACCATCTCTGTGAAGGCATTCGCATGTGGGTCAAGTTCACCCAAAGATGCTCCTCCTCTCGAAAGCCAATTAAATCCTGGTTTTATGGAAAACTTTCCAACAGCAGGAGCAGAGTGGCGCAGCGGAAGCGTGCTGGGCCCATAACTCAGAGGTCGATGGATCGAAACCATCCTCTGCTAAGTTGTATTTTCTTATGCCAATCGATATTTGCTTGCTTGAGCAAAGGGCTTTCTTTCACACACAAAGACGAGTTGAACCTGATTCTGGTGATAAAACGAGCTAAAAAACACTCAGCAAAAGGATGGCCCTTGCGCCAAGGGAGTCTTGTCTCTTGGCCATGGAAGCCTGGCAGTGCTTTCTTTAATGGACGGCTTTTGTCCAATACTGCCTGCGTAACTTTGGGCATGCCAAGCCACGGCCTTATGCTTTGCGGTAGTCCTTAAGTATCAAGGTATCGGCTGAAGCCACAGCTAGCCAAAAGTGTCAACGCCTTGGAGCATGTTATGAGGATGACTCTGGCTTCCCATGTTGACTAGAGACACGAGGGGTTGGCAATGCTCACTGCGCTCGGTTCCAAGCCTCCACAACAAAATCAAAAGCAAGGCGCTTCCGGGAAGCGTGGCTTTCTTTGGAGGATGCGGGCATTGATCCTGCTACCTCTCGAATGCAAATCGAGCGCTCTACCATTTGAGCTAATCCCCCTTTGCTGGAGGCTCTTATTTGTGTTATGACTGATCCCTGCTCTCTCATGTGCTATGAGCAATAAATGCAGGTTTCAAAAACAGTCACACCGACTGACCAATAAACCCCTAGTGCTTTGACGCATTCCACCAGACTTGAAATGTGGGCAGTGAGCTACCCGAGGGGCTCTAAACACAAAGAAGACGTAATTGCATTGGCCGGGAATCGAACCCGGGCCTCCCGCGTGGCAGGCGAGAATTCTACCACTGAACCACCAATGCTCCACACGCACGCAACTGCTGTCATTCTCTCTCAGCCGGGCCTAGGAGAGTCCAGCTTTCGTCCACCGTTACCATCTCTGTGAAGGCATTCGCATGTGGGTCAAGTTCACCCAAAGATGCTCCTCCTCTCGAAAGCCAATTAAATCCTGGTTTTATGGAAAAATTTCCAACAGCAGGAGCAGAGTGGTGCAGCGGAAGCGTGCTGAGCCCATAACCCAGAGGTCGATGGATCGAAACCATCCTCTGCTAAGTTGTATTTTCTTATGCCAATCGATATTTGCTTGCTTGAGCAAAGGGCTTTCTTTCACACACAAAGACGAGTTGAACCTGATTCTGGTGATAAAACGAGCTAAAAAACACTAAGCAAAAGGATGGCCCTTGCGCCAAGGGAGTCTTGTCTCTTGGCCATGGAAGCCTGGCTGTGCTTTCTTTAATGGACGGCTTTTGTCCAATACTGCCTGCGTAACTTTGGGCATGCCAAGCCACGGCCTTATGCTTTGCGGTAGTCCTTAAGTATCAAGGTATCGGCTGAAGCCACAGCTAGCCAAAAGTGTCAACGCCTTGGAGCATGTTATGAGGATGACTCTGGCTTCCCATGTTGACTAGAGACACGAGGGGTTGGCAATGCTCACTGCGCTCGGTTCCAAGCCTCCACAACAAAATCAAAAGCAAGGCGCTTCCGGGAAGCGTGGCTTTCTTTGGAGGATGCGGGCATTGATCCCGCTACCTCTCGCATGCTAAGCGAGCGCTCTACCACTTGAGCTAATCCCCCTTTGCTGGAGGCTCTTATTTGTGTTATGGCTGATCCCTGCTCTCTCATGTGCTATGGGCAATAAATGCAGGTTTCAAAAACTAGAGACAGGAGGGGTTGGCAATGCTCAATGCTCACTGCGCTTGGTTCCGAGCCTCCACAACAAAATCAAAAGCAAGGCGCTTGCGGGAAGCGTGGCTTTCTTTGGAGGATGCAGGCATTGATCCCGCTACCTCTCGAATGCAAATCGAGCGCTCTACCATTTGAGTTAATCCCCCTTTGCTGGAGGCTCTTATTTGTGTTATGGCTGATCTGTGAAGGCATTCGCATGTGGGTCAAGTTCACCCAAAGATGCTCCTCCTCTCGAAAGCCAATTAAATCCTGGTTTTATGGAAAGCTTTCCAACAGCAGGAGCAGAGTGGCGCAGCGGAAGCGTGCTGGGCCCATAACCCAGAGGTCGATGGATCAAAACCATCCTCTGCTAAGTTGTATTTTCTTATGCCAATCGATATTTGCTTGCTTGAGCAAAGGGCTTTCTTTCACACACAAAGACGAGTTGAACCTGATTCTGGTGATAAAACGAGCTAAAAAACACTCAGCAAAAGGATGGCCCTTGCGCAAAGGGAGTCTTGTCTCTTGGCCATGGAAGCCTGGCTGTGCTTTCTTTAATGGACGGCTTTTGTCCAATACTGCCTGCGTAACTTTGGGCATGCCAAGCCACGGCCTTATGCTTTGCGGTAGTCCTTAAGTATCAAGGTATCGGCTGAAGCCACAGCTAGCCAAAAGTGTCAACGCCTTGGAGCATGTTATGAGGATGACTCTGGCTTCCCATGTTGACTAGAGACACGAGGGGTTGGCAATGCTCACTGCGCTCGGTTCTAAGCCTCCACAACAAAATCAAAAGCAAGGCGCTTCCGGGAAGCGTGGCTTTCTTTGGAGGATGCGGGCATTGATCCCACTACCTCTCGCATGCTAAGCGAGCGCTCTACCACTTGAGCTAATCCCCCTTTGCTGGAGGCTATTATTTGTGTTATGGCTGATCCCTGCTCTCTCATGTGCTATGGGCAATAAATGCAGGTTTCAAAAACTAGAGACAGGAGGGGTTGGCAATGCTCAATGCTCACTGCGCTCGGTTCCGAGCCTCCACAACAAAATCAAAAGCAAGGCGCTTGCGGGAAGCGTGGCTTTCTTTGGAGGATGCAGGCATTGATCCCGCTACCTCTACCATTTGAGCTAATCCCCCTTTGCTGGAGGCTCTTATTTGTGTTATGGCTGATCCCTGCTCTCTCATGTGCTATGCGCAATAAATGCAGGTTTTAAAAACAGTCACACCGACTGACCAATAAACCCCTAGTGCTTTGACGCATTCCACCAGACTTGAAATGTGGGCAGTGAGCTACCCGAGGGGCTCTAAACACAAAGAGGACGTAATTGCATTGGCCGGGAATCAAACAGGGCCTCCCGCGTTCGCAGGCGAGTATTCTACCACTGAACCACCAATGCTCCACACGCACGGAACTGCTGTCAACCTCGCTCAGCCGGGTCTAGGAGAGTCCAGCTTTCGTCCACCGTTACCATCTCTGTGAAGGCATTCGCATGTGGGTCAAGTTCACCCAAAGATGCTCCTCCTCTCGAAAGCCAATTAAATCCTGGTTTTATGGAAAACTTTCAAACAGCAGGAGCAGAGTGGCGCAGCGGAAGCGTGCTGGGCCCATAACCCAGAGGTCGATGGATCGAAACCATCCTCTGCTAAGTTGTATTTTCTTATGCCAATCGATATTTGCTTGCTTGAGCAAAGGGCTTTCTTTCACACACAAAGACGAGTTGAACCTGATTCTGGTGATAAAACGAGCTAAAAAACACTCAGCAAAAGGATGGCCCTTGCGCCAAGGGAGTCTTGTCTCTTGGCCATGGAAGCCTGGCTGTGCTTTCTTTAATGGACAGCTTTTGTCCAATACCGCCTGCGTAACTTTGGGCATGCCAAGCCACGGCCTTATGCTTTGCGGTAGTCCTTAAGTATCAAGGTATCGGCTGAAGCCACAGCTAGCCAAAAGTGTCAACGCCTTGGAGCATGTTATGAGGATGACTCTGGCTTCCCATGTTGACTAGAGACACGAGGGGTTGGCAATGCTCACTGCGCTCGGTTCCAAGCCTCCACAACAAAATCAAAAGCAAGGCGCTTCCGGGAAGCGTGGCTTTCTTTGGAGGATGCGGGCATTGATCCCGCTACCTCTCGCATGCTAAGCGAGCGCTCTACCACTTGAGCTAATCCCCCTTTGCTGGAGGCTCTTATTTGTGTTATGGCTGATCCCTGCTCTCTCATGTGCTATGGGCAATAAATGCAGGTTTCAAAAACTAGAGACAGGAGGGGTTGGCAATGCTCAATGCTCACTGCGCTTGGTTCCGAGCCTCCACAACAAAATCAAAAGCAAGGCGCTTGCGGGAAGCGTGGCTTTCTTTGGAGGATGCAGGCATTGATCCCGCTACCTCTCGAATGCAAATCGAGCGCTCTACCATTTGAGTTAATCCCCCTTTGCTGGAGGCTCTTATTTGTGTTATGGCTGATCCCTGCTCTCTCATGTGCTATGCGCAATAAATGCAGGTTTCAAATACAGTCACACCGACTGACCAATAAACCCCTAGTGCTTTGACGCATTCCCCCAAACTTGAAATGTGGGCAGTGAGCTACCCGAGGGGCTCTAAACACAAAGAGGACGTAATTGCATTGGCCGGGAATCGAACCCGGGCCTCCCGCGTGGCAGGCGAGAATTCTACCACTGAACCACCAATGCTCCACACGCACGCAACTGCTGTCAACCTCGCTCAGCCGGGCCTAGGAGAGTCCAGCTTTCATCCACCGTTACCATCTCTGTGAAGGCATTCGCATGTGGGTCAAGTTCACCCAAAGATGCTCCTCCTCTCGAAAGCCAATTAAATCCTGGTTTTATGGAAAACTTTCCAACAGCAGGAGCAGAGTGGCGCAGCGGAAGCGTGCTGGGCCCATAACCCAGAGGTCGATGGATCGAAACCATCCTCTGCTAAGTTGTATTTTCTTATGCCAATCGATATTTGCTTGCTTGAGCAAAGGGCTTTCTTTCACACACAAAGACGAGTTGAACCTGATTCTGGTGATAAAACGAGCTAAAAAACACTCAGCAAAAGGATGGCCCTTGCGCCAAGGGAGTCTTGTCTCTTGGCCATGGAAGCCTGGCTGTGCTTTCTTTAATGGACGGCTTTTGTCCAATACTGCCTGCGTAACTTTGGGCATGCCAAGCCACGGCCTTATGCTTTGCGGTAGTCCTTAAGTATCAAGGTATCGGCTGAAGCCACAGCTAGCCAAAAGTGTCAACGCCTTGGAGCATGTTATGAGGATGACTCTGGCTTCCCATGTTGACTAGAGACACGAGGGGTTGGCAATGCTCACTGCGCTCGGTTCCAAGCCTCCACAACAAAATCAAAAGAAAGGCGCTTCCGGGAAGCGTGGCTTTCTTTGGAGGATGCGGGCATTGATCCCACTACCTCTCGCATGCTAAGCGAGCGCTCTACCACTTGAGCTAATCCCCCTTTGCTGGAGGCTATTATTTGTGTTATGGCTGATCCCTGCTCTCTCATGTGCTATGGGCAATAAATGCAGGTTTCAAAAACTAGAGACAGGAGGGGTTGGCAATGCTCAATGCTCACTGCGCTTGGTTCCGAGCCTCCACAACAAAATCAAAAGCAAGGCGCTTGCGGGAAGCGTGGCTTTCTTTGGAGGATGCAGGCATTGATCCCGCTACCTCTCGAATGCAAATCGAGCGCTCTACCATTTGAGCTAATCCCCCTTTGCTGGAGGCTCTTATTTGTGTTATGGCTGATCCCTGCTCTCTCATGTGCTATGCGCAATAAATGCAGGTTTTAAAAACAGTCACACCGACTGACCAATAAACCCCTAGTGCTTTGACGCATTCCACCAGACTTGCAATGTGGGCAGTGAGCTACCCGAGGGGCTCTAAACACAAAAAGGACGTAATTGCATTGGCCGGGAATCAAACCCGGGCCTCCCGCGTGGCAGGCGAGTATTCTACCACTGAACCACCAATGCTCCACACGCACGGAACTGCTGTCAACCTCGCTCAGCCGGGTCTAGGAGAGTCCAGCTTTCGTCCACCGTTACCATCTCTGTGAAGGCATTCGCATGTGGGTCAAGTTCACCCAAAGATGCTCCTCCTCTCGAAAGCCAATTAAATCCTGGTTTTATGGAAAACTTTCAAACAGCAGGAGCAGAGTGGCGCAGCGGAAGCGTGCTGGGCCCATAACCCAGAGGTCGATGGATCGAAACCATCCTCTGCTAAGTTGTATTTTCTTATGCCAATCGATATTTGCTTGCTTGAGCAAAGGGCTTTCTTTCACACACAAAGACGAGTTGAACCTGATTCTGGTGATAAAACGAGCTAACAAACACTCAGCAAAAGGATGGCCCTTGCGCCAAGGGAGTCTTGTCTCTTGGCCATGGAAGCCTGGCTGTGCTTTCTTTAATGGACGGCTTTTGTCCAATACTGCCTGCGTAACTTTGGGCATGCCAAGCCACGGCCTTATGCTTTGCGGTAGTCCTTAAGTATCAAGGTATTGGCTGAAGCCACAGCTAGCCAAAAGTGTCAACGCCTTGGAGCATGTTATGAGGATGACTCTGGCTTCCCATGTTGACTAGAGACACGAGGGGTTGGCAATGCTCACTGCGCTCGGTTCCAAGCCTCCACAACAAAATCAAAAGCAAGGCGCTTCCGGGAAGCGTGGCTTTCTTTGGAGGATGCGGGCATTGATCCCGCTACCTCTCGCATGCTAAGCGAGCGCTCTACCACTTGAGCTAATCCCCCTTTGCTGGAGGCTCTTATTTGTGTTATGGCTGATCCCTGCTCTCTCATGTGCTATGGGCAATAAATGCAGGTTTCAAAAACTAGAGACAGGAGGGGTTGGCAATGCTCAATGCTCACTGCGCTTGGTTCCGAGCCTCCACAACAAAATCAAAAGCAAGGCGCTTGCGGGAAGCGTGGCTTTCTTTGGAGGATGCAGGCATTGATCCCGCTACCTCTCGAATGCAAATCGAGCGCTCTACCATTTGAGTTAATCCCCCTTTGCTGGAGGCTCTTATTTGTGTTATGGCTGATCCCTGCTCTCTCATGTGCTATGCGCAATAAATGCAGGTTTCAAAAACAGTCACACCGACTGACCAATAAACCCCTAGTGCTTTGACGCATTCCACCAGACTTGAAATGTGGGCAGTGAGCTACCCGAGGGGCTCTAAACACAAAGAGGACGTAATTGCATTGGCCGGGAATCGAACCCGGGCCTCCCGCGTGGCAGGCGAGAATTCTACCACTGAACCACCAATGCTCCACACGCACGCAACTGCTGTCAACCTAGCTCAGCCGGGCCTAGGAGAGTCCAGCTTTCGTCCACCGTTACCATCTCTGTGAAGGCATTCGCATGTGGGTCAAGTTCACCCAAAGATGCTCCTCCTCTCGAAAGCCAATTAAATCCTGGGTTTATGGAAAACTTTCCAACAGCAGGAGCAGAGTGGCGCAGCGGAAGCGTGCTGGGCCCATAACCCAGAGGTCGATGGATCGAAACCATCCTCTGCTAAGTTGTATTTTCTTATGCCAATCGATATTTGCTTGCTTGAGCAAAGGGCTTTCTTTCACACACAAAGACGAGTTGAACCTGATTCTGGTGATAAAACGAGCTAAAAAACACTCAGCAAAAGGATGGCCCTTGCGCCAAGGGAGTCTTGTCTCTTGGCCATGGAAGCCTGGCTGTGCTTTCTTTAATGGACGGCTTTTGTCCAATACTGCCTGCGTAACTTTGGGCATGCCAAGCCACGGCCTTATGCTTTGCGGTAGTCCTTAAGTATCAAGGTATCGGCTGAAGCCACAGCTAGCCAAAAGTGTCAACGCCTTGGAGCATGTTATGAGGATGACTCTGGCTTCCCATGTTGACTAGAGACACGAGGGGTTGGCAATGCTCACTGCGCTCGGTTCCAAGCCTCCACAACAAAATCAAAAGCAAGGCGCTTCCGGGAAGCGTGGCTTTCTTTGGAGGATGCGGGCATTGATCCCGCTACCTCTCGCATGCTAAGCGAGCGCTCTACCACTTGAGCTAATCCCCCTTTGCTGGAGGCTCTTATTTGTGTTATGGCTGATCCCTGCTCTCTCATGTGCTATGGGCAATAAATGCAGGTTTCAAAAACTAGAGACAGGAGGGGTTGGCAATGCTCAATGCTCACTGCGCTCGGTTCTGAGCCCCCACAACAAAATCAAAAGCAAGGCGCTTGCGGGAAGCGTGGCTTTCTTTGGAGGATGCGGGCATTGATCCCGCTACCTCTCGAATGCAAATCGAGCGCTCTACCATTTGAGCTAATCCCCGTTTACTGGAGGCTCTTATTTGTGTTATGGCTGATCCCTGCTCTCTCATGTGCTATGCGCAATAAATGCAGGTTTCAAAAACAGTCACGCCGACTGACCAATAAACCCCTAGTGCTTTGATGCATTCCACCAGACTTGAAATGTGGGCAGTGAGCTACCCGAGGGGCTCTAAACACAAAGAGGACGTAATTGCATTGGCCGGGAATCGAACTCGGGCCTCCCGCGTGGCAGGCAAGAATTCTACCACTGAACCACCAATGCTCCACACGCACGCAACTGCTGTCAACCTCGCTCAGCTGGGCCTAGGAGAGTCCAGCTTTCGTCCACCGTTACCATCTCTGTGAAGGCATTCGCATGTGGGTCAAGTTCACCCAAAGATGCTCCTCCTCTCGAAAGCCAATTAAATCCTGGTTTTATGGAAAACTTTCCAACAGCAGGAGCAGAGTGGCGCAGCGGAAGCGTGCTGGGCCCATAACCCAGAGGTCGATGGATCGAAACCATCCTCTGCTAAGTTGTATTTTCTTATGCCAATCGATATTTGCTTGCTTGAGCAAAGGGCTTTCTTTCACACACAAAGACGAGTTGAACCTGATTCTGGTGATAAAACGAGCTAAAAAACACTCAGCAAAAGGATGGCCCTTGCGCCAAGGGAGTCTTGTCTCTTGGCCATGGAAGCCTGGCTGTGCTTTCTTTAATGGACGGCTTTTGTCCAATACTGCCTGCGTAACTTTGGGCATGCCAAGCCACGGCCTTATGCTTTGCGGTAGTCCTTAAGTATCAAGGTATCGGCTGAAGCCACAGCTAGCCAAAAGTGTCAACGCCTTGGAGCATGTTATGAGGATGACTCTGGCTTCCCATGTTGACTAGAGACACGAGGGGTTGGCAATGCTCACTGCGCTCGGTTCCAAGCCTCCACAACAAAATCAAAAGCAAGGCGCTTCCGGGAAGCGTGGCTTTCTTTGGAGGATGCGGGCATTGATCCCGCTACCTCTCGCATGCTAAGCGAGCGCTCTACCACTTGAGCTAATCCCCCTTTGCTGGAGGCTCTTATTTGTGTTATGGCTGATCCCTGCTCTCTCATGTGCTATGGGCAATAAATGCAGGTTTCAAAAACTAGAGACAGGAGGGGTTGGCAATGCTCAATGCTCACTGCGCTCGGTTCTGAGCCCCCACAACAAAATCAAAAGCAAGGCGCTTGCGGGAAGCATGGCTTTCTTTGGAGGATGCAGGCATTGATCCCGCTACCTCTCGAATGCAAATCGAGCGCTCTACCATTTGAGCTAATCCCCGTTTGCTGGAGGCTCTTATTTGTGTTATGGCTGATCCCTGCTCTCTCATGTGCTATGCGCAATAAATGCAGGTTTCAAAAACAGTCACACCGACTGACCAATAAACCCCTAGTGCTTTGACGCATTCCACCAGACTTGAAATGTGGGCAGTGAGCTACCCGAGGGGCTCTAAACACAAAGAGGACGTAATTGCATTGGCCGGGAATCGAACCCGGGCCTCCCGCGTGGCAGGCGAGAATTCTACCACTGAACCACCAATGCTCCACACGCACGCAACTGCTGTCAACCTAGCTCAGCCGGGCCTAGGAGAGTCCAGCTTTCGTCCACCGTTACCATCTCTGTGAAGGCATTCGCATGTGGGTCAAGTTCACCCAAAGATGCTCCTCCTCTCGAAAGCCAATTAAATCCTGGGTTTATGGAAAACTTTCCAACAGCAGGAGCAGAGTGGCGCAGCGGAAGCGTGCTGGGCCCATAACCCAGAGGTCGATGGATCGAAACCATCCTCTGCTAAGTTGTATTTTCTTATGCCAATCGATATTTGCTTGCTTGAGCAAAGGGCTTTCTTTCACACACAAAGACGAGTTGAACCTGATTCTGGTGATAAAACGAGCTAAAAAACACTCAGCAAAAGGATGGCCCTTGCGCCAAGGGAGTCTTGTCTCTTGGCCATGGAAGCCTGGCTGTGCTTTCTTTAATGGACGGCTTTTGTCCAATACTGCCTGCGTAACTTTGGGCATGCCAAGCCACGGCCTTATGCTTTGCGGTAGTCCTTAAGTATCAAGGTATCGGCTGAAGCCACAGCTAGCCAAAAGTGTCAACGCCTTGGAGCATGTTATGAGGATGACTCTGGCTTCCCATGTTGACTAGAGACACGAGGGGTTGGCAATGCTCACTGCGCTCGGTTCCAAGCCTCCACAACAAAATCAAAAGCAAGGCGCTTCCGGGAAGCGTGGCTTTCTTTGGAGGATGCGGGCATTGATCCCGCTACCTCTCGCATGCTAAGCGAGCGCTCTACCACTTGAGCTAATCCCCCTTTGCTGGAGGCTCTTATTTGTGTTATGGCTGATCCCTGCTCTCTCATGTGCTATGGGCAATAAATGCAGGTTTCAAAAACTAGAGACAGGAGGGGTTGGCAATGCTCAATGCTCACTGCGCTCGGTTCTGAGCCCCCACAACAAAATCAAAAGCAAGGCGCTTGCGGGAAGCGTGGCTTTCTTTGGAGGATGCGGGCATTGATCCCGCTACCTCTCGAATGCAAATCGAGCGCTCTACCATTTGAGCTAATCCCCGTTTACTGGAGGCTCTTATTTGTGTTATGGCTGATCCCTGCTCTCTCATGTGCTATGCGCAATAAATGCAGGTTTCAAAAACAGTCACGCCGACTGACCAATAAACCCCTAGTGCTTTGATGCATTCCACCAGACTTGAAATGTGGGCAGTGAGCTACCCGAGGGGCTCTAAACACAAAGAGGACGTAATTGCATTGGCCGGGAATCGAACTCGGGCCTCCCGCGTGGCAGGCAAGAATTCTACCACTGAACCACCAATGCTCCACACGCACGCAACTGCTGTCAACCTCGCTCAGCTGGGCCTAGGAGAGTCCAGCTTTCGTCCACCGTTACCATCTCTGTGAAGGCATTCGCATGTGGGTCAAGTTCACCCAAAGATGCTCCTCCTCTCGAAAGCCAATTAAATCCTGGTTTTATGGAAAACTTTCCAACAGCAGGAGCAGAGTGGCGCAGCGGAAGCGTGCTGGGCCCATAACCCAGAGGTCGATGGATCGAAACCATCCTCTGCTAAGTTGTATTTTCTTATGCCAATCGATATTTGCTTGCTTGAGCAAAGGGCTTTCTTTCACACACAAAGACGAGTTGAACCTGATTCTGGTGATAAAACGAGCTAAAAAACACTCAGCAAAAGGATGGCCCTTGCGCCAAGGGAGTCTTGTCTCTTGGCCATGGAAGCCTGGCTGTGCTTTCTTTAATGGACGGCTTTTGTCCAATACTGCCTGCGTAACTTTGGGCATGCCAAGCCACGGCCTTATGCTTTGCGGTAGTCCTTAAGTATCAAGGTATCGGCTGAAGCCACAGCTAGCCAAAAGTGTCAACGCCTTGGAGCATGTTATGAGGATGACTCTGGCTTCCCATGTTGACTAGAGACACGAGGGGTTGGCAATGCTCACTGCGCTCGGTTCCAAGCCTCCACAACAAAATCAAAAGCAAGGCGCTTCCGGGAAGCGTGGCTTTCTTTGGAGGATGCGGGCATTGATCCCGCTACCTCTCGCATGCTAAGCGAGCGCTCTACCACTTGAGCTAATCCCCCTTTGCTGGAGGCTCTTATTTGTGTTATGGCTGATCCCTGCTCTCTCATGTGCTATGGGCAATAAATGCAGGTTTCAAAAACTAGAGACAGGAGGGGTTGGCAATGCTCAATGCTCACTGCGCTCGGTTCTGAGCCCCCACAACAAAATCAAAAGCAAGGCGCTTGCGGGAAGCATGGCTTTCTTTGGAGGATGCAGGCATTGATCCCGCTACCTCTCGAATGCAAATCGAGCGCTCTACCATTTGAGCTAATCCCCGTTTGCTGGAGGCTCTTATTTGTGTTATGGCTGATCCCTGCTCTCTCATGTGCTATGCGCAATAAATGCAGGTTTCAAAAACAGTCACACCGACTGACCAATAAACCCCTAGTGCTTTGACGCATTCCACCAGACTTGAAATGTGGGCAGTGAGCTACCCGAGGGGCTCTAAACACAAAGAGGACGTAATTGCATTGGCCGGGAATCGAACTCGGGCCTCCCGCGTGGCAGGCGAGAATTCTACCACTGAACCACCAATGCTCCACACGCACGCAACTGCTGTCAACCTCGCTCAGCTGGGCCTAGGAGAGTCCAGCTTTCGTCCACCGTTACCATCTCTGTGAAGGCATTCGCATGTGGGTCAAGTTCACCCAAAGATGCTCCTCCTCTCGAAAGCCAATTAAATCCTGGTTTTATGGAAAACTTTCCAACAGCAGGAGCAGAGTGGCGCAGCGGAAGCGTGCTGGGCCCATAACCCAGATGTCGATGGATCGAAACCATCCTCTGCTAAGTTGTATTTTCTTATGCCAATCGATATTTGCTTGCTTGAGCAAAGGGCTTTCTTTCACACACAAAGACGAGTTGAACCTGATTCTGGTGATAAAACGAGCTAAAAAACACTCAGCAAAAGGATGGCCCTTGCGCCAAGGGAGTCTTGTCTCTTGGCCATGGAAGCCTGGCTGTGCTTTCTTTAATGGACGGCTTTTGTCCAATACTGCCTGCGTAACTTTGGGCATGCCAAGCCACGGCCTTATGCTTTGCGGTAGTCCTTAAGTATCAAGGTATCGGCTGAAGCCACAGCTAGCCAAAAGTGTCAACGCCTTGGAGCATGTTATGAGGATGACTCTGGCTTCCCATGTTGACTAGAGACACGAGGGGTTGGCAATGCTCACTGCGCTCGGTTCCAAGCCTCCACAACAAAATCAAAAGCAAGGCGCTTCCGGGAAGCGTGGCTTTCTTTGGAGGATGCGGGCATTGATCCCGCTACCTCTCGCATGCTAAGCGAGCGCTCTACCACTTGAGCTAATCCCCCTTTGCTGGAGGCTGTTATTTGTGTTATGGCTGATCCCTGCTCTCTCATGTGCTATGGGCAATAAATGCAGGTTTCAAAAACTAGAGACAGGAGGGGTTGGCAATGCTCAATGCTCACTGCGCTCGGTTCCGAGCCTCCACAACAAAATCCAAAGCAAGGCGCTTGCGGGAAGCGTGGCTTTCTTTGGAGGATGCGGGCATTGATCCCGCTACCTCTCGAATGCAAATCGAGCGCTCTACCATTTGAGCTAATCCCCCTTTGCTGGAGGCTCTTATTTGTGTTATGGCTGATCCCTGCTCTCTCATGTGCTATGCGCAATAAATGCAGGTTTCAAAAACAGTCACACCGACTGACCAATAAACCCCTAGTGCTTTGACGCATTCCACCAGCCTTGAAATGTGGGCAATGAGCTACCCGAGGGGCTCTAAACACAAAGAGGACGTAATTGCATTGGCTGGGAATCGAACCCGGGCCTCCCGCGTGGCAGGCGAGAATTCTACCACTGAACCACCAATGCTCCACACGCACGCAACTGCTGTCAACCTCGCTCAGCCGGGTCTAGGAGAGTCCAGCTTTCGTCCACGGTTACCATCTCTGTGAAGGCATTCGCATGTGGGTCAAGTTCACCCAAAGATGCTCCTCCTCTCGAAAGCCAATTAAATCCTGGTTTTATGGAGAACTTTTCAACAGCAGGAGCAGAGTGGCGCAGCGGAAGCGTGCTGGGCCCATAACCCAGAGGTCGATGGATCGAAACCATCCTCTGCTAAGTTGTATTTTCTTATGCCAATCGATATTTGCTTGCTTGAGCAAAGGGCTTTCTTTCACACACAAAGACGAGTTGAACCTGATTCTGGTGATAAAACGAGCTAAAAAACACTCAGCAAAAGGATGGCCCTTGCGCCAAGGGAGTCTTGTCTCTTGGCCATGGAAGCCTGGCTGTGCTTTCTTTAATGGACGGCTTTTGTCCAATACTGCCTGCGTAACTTTGGGCATGCCAAGCCACGGCCTTATGCTTTGCGGTAGTCCATAATTATCAAGGTATCGGCTGAAGCCACAGCTAGCCAAAAGTGTCAACGCCTTGGAGCATGTTATGAGGATGACTCTGGCTTCCCATGTTGACTAGAGACACGAGGGGTTGGCAATGCTCACTGCGCTCGGTTCCAAGCCTCCACAACAAAATCAAAAGCAAGGCGCTTCCGGGAAGCGTGGCTTTCTTTGGAGGATGCGGGCATTGATCCCGCTACCTCTCGCATGCTAAGCGAGCGCTCTACCACTTGAGCTAATCCCCCTTTGCTGCAGGCTCTTATTTGTGTTATGGCTGATCCCTGCTCTCTCATGTGCTATGGGCAATAAATGCAGGTTTCAAAAACTAGAGACAGGAGGGGTTGGCAATGCTCACTGCGCTCGGTTCCGAGCCTCCACAACAAAATCAAAAGCAAGGCGCTTGCGGGAAGCGTGGCTTTCTTTGGAGGATGCAGGCATTGATCCCGCTACCTCTCAAATGCAAATCGAGCGCTCTACCATTTGAGCTAATCCCCCTTTGCTGGAGGCTCTTATTTGTGTTATGGCTGATCCCTGCTCTCTCATGTGCTATGTGCAATAAATGCAGGTTTCAAAAACAGTCACACCGACTGACCAATAAACCCCTAGTGCTTTGACGCATTCCACCAGACTTGAAATGTGGGCAGTGAGCTACCCGAGGGGCTCTAAACACAAAGAGGACGTAATTGCATTGGCCGGGAATCGAACCCGGGCGTCCCGCGTGGCAGGCGAGAATTCTACCACTGAACCACCAATGCTCCACACGCACGCAACTGCTGTCAACCTCGCTCAGCTGGGCCTAGGAGAGTCCAGCTTTCGTCCACCGTTACCATCTCTGTGAAGGCATTCGCATGTGGGTCAAGTTCACCCAAAGATGCTCCTCCTCTCGAAAGCCAATTAAATCCTGGTTTTATGGAAAACTTTCCAACAGCAGGAGCAGAGTGGCGCAGCGGAAGCGTGCTGGGCCCATAACCCAGAGGTCGATGGATCGAAACCATCCTCTGCTAAGTTGTATTTTCTTATGCCAATCGATATTTGCTTGCTTGAGCAAAGGGCTTTCTTTCACACACAAAGACGAGTTGAACCTGATTCTGGTGATAAAACGAGCTAAAAAACACTCAGCAAAAGGATGGCCCTTGCGCCAAGGGAGTCTTGTCTCTTGGCCATGGAAGCCTGGCTGTGCTTTCTTTAATGGACGGCTTTTGTCCAATACTGCCTGCGTAACTTTGGGCATGCCAAGCCACGGCCTTATGCTTTGCGGTAGTCCTTAAGTATCAAGGTATCGGCTGAAGCCACAGCTAGCCAAAAGTGTCAACGCCTTGGAGCATGTTATGAGGATGACTCTGGCTTCCCATGTTGACTAGAGACACGAGGGGTTGGCAATGCTCACTGCGCTCGGTTCCAAGCCTCCACAACAAAATCAAAAGCAAGGTGCTTCCGGGAAGCGTGGCTTTCTTTGGAGGATGCGGGCATTGATCCCGCTACCTCTCGCATGCTAAGCGAGCGCTCTACCACTTGAGCTAATCCCCCTTTGCTGGAGGCTCTTATTTGTGTTATGGCTGATCCCTGCTCTCTCATGTGCTATGGGCAATAAATGCAGGTTTCAAAAACTAGAGACAGGAGGGGTTGGCAATGCTCAATGCTCACTGCGCTCGGTTCCGAGCCTCCACAACAAAATCAAAAGCAAGGCGCTTGCGGGAAGCGTTGCTTTCTTTGGAGGATGCGGGCATTGATCCTGCTAGCTCTCGCATGCTAAGCGAGCGCTCTACCACTTGAGCTAATCCCCCTTTGCTGGAGGCTCTTATTTGTGTTATGGCTGATCCCTGCTCTCTCATGTGCTATGGGCAATAAATGCAGGTTTCAAAAACTAGAGACAGGAGGGGTTGGCAATGCTCAATGCTCACTGCGCTCGGTTCCGAGCCTCCACAACAAAATCAAAAGCAAGGCGCTTGCGGGAAGCGTGGCTTTCTTTGGAGGATGCGGGCATTGATCCCGCTACCTCTCGAATGCAAATCGAGCGCTCTACCATTTGAGCTAATCCCCCTTTGCTGGAGGCTCTTATTTGTGTTATGGCTGATCCCTGCTCTCTCATGTGCTATGCGCAATAAATGCAGGTTTCAAAAACAGTCACACCGACTGACCAATAAACCCCTAGTGCTTTGACGCATTCCATCAGACTTGAAATGTGGGCAGTGAGCTACCCGAGGGGCTCTAAACACAAAGAGGACGTAATTGCATTGGCCGGGAGTCGAACCCGGGCCTCCCGCGTGGCAGGCGAGAATTCTACCACTGAACCACCAATGCTCCACACGCACACAACTGCTGTCAACCTCGCTCAGCCGGGCTCAGCCGGGCTCAGCCGGGCTCAGCCGGGCTCAGCCGGGCTCAGCCGGGCTCAGCCGGGCTCAGCCGGGCCTAGGAGAGTCCAGCTTTCGTCCACCGTTACCATCTCTGTGAAGGCATTCGCATGTGGGTCAAGTTCACCCAAAGATGCTGCTCCTCCTCTCGAAAGCCAATTAAATCCTGGTTTTATGGAAAACTTTCCAACAGCAGGAGCAGAGTGGCGCAGCGGAAGCGTGCTGGGCCCATAACCCAGAGGTCGATGGATCGAAACCATCCTCTGCTAAGTTGTATTTTCTTATGCCAATCGATATTTGCTTGCTTGAGCAAAGGGCTTTCTTTCACACACAAAGACGAGTTGAACCTGATTCTGGTGATAAAACGAGCTAAAAAACACTCAGCAAAATGATGGCCCTTGCGCCAAGGGAGTCTTGTCTCTTGGCCATGGAAGCCTGGCTGTGCTTTCTTTAATGGACGGCTTTTGTACAATACTGCCTGCGTAACTTTGGGCATGCCAAGCCACGGCCTTATGCTTTGCGGTAGTCCTTAAGTATCAAGGTATCGGCTGAAGCCACAGCTAGCCAAAAGTGTCAACGCCTTGGAGCATGTTATGAGGATGACTCTGGCTTCCCATGTTGACTAGAGACACGAGGGGTTGGCAATGCTCACTGCGCTCGGTTCCAAGCCTCCACAACAAAATCAAAAGCAAGGCGCTTCCGGGAAGCGTGGCTTTCTTTGGAGGATGCGGGCATTGATCCCGCTACCTCTCGCATGCTAAGCGAGCGCTCTACCACTTGAGCTAATCCCCCTTTGCTGCAGGCTCTTATTTGTGTTATGGCTGATCCCTGCTCTCTCATGTGCTATGGGCAATAAATGCAGGTTTCAAAAACTAGAGACAGGAGGGGTTGGCAATGCTCAATGCTCACTGCGCTCGGTTCCGAGCCTCCACAACAAAATCAAAAGCAAGGCGCTTGCGGGAAGCGTGGCTTTCTTTGGAGGATGCAGGCATTGATCCCGCTACCTCTCGAATGCAAATCGAGCGCTCTACCATTTGAGCTAATCCCCCTTTGCTGGAGGCTCTTATTTGTGTTATGGCTGATCCCTGCTCTCTCATGTGCTATGCGCAATAAATGCAGGTTTCAAAAACAGTCACACCGACTGACCAATAAACCCCTAGTGCTTTGACGCATTCCACCAGACTTGAAATGTGGGCAGTGAGCTACCCGAGGGGCTCTAAACACAAAGAGGACGTAATTGCATTGGCCGGGAATCGAACCCGGGCCTCCCGCGTGGCAGGCGAGAATTCTACCACTGAACCACCAATGCTCCACACGCACGCAACTGCTGTCAACCTCGCTCAGCCGGGTCTAGGAGAGTCCAGCTTTCGTCCACCGTTACCATCTCTGTGAAGGCATTCGCATGTGGGTCAAGTTCACCCAAAGATGCTCCTCCTCTCGAAAGCCAATTAAATCCTGGTTTTATGTAAAACTTTCCAACAGCAGGAGCAGAGTGGTGCAGCGGAAGCGTGCTGGGCCCATAACCCAGAGGTCGACGGATTGAAACCATCCTCTGCTAAGTTGTATTTTCTTATGCCAATCGATATTTGCTTGCTTGAGCAAAGGGCTTTCTTTCACACACAAAGACGAGTTGAACCTGATTCTGGTGATAAAACGAGCTAAAAAACACTCAGCAAAAGGATGGCCCTTGCACCAAGGGAGTCTTGTCTCTTGGCCATGGAAGCCTGGCTGTGCTTTCTTTAATGGACGGCTTTTGTCCAATACTGCCTGCGTAACTTTGGGCATGCCAAGCCACGGCCTTATGCTTTGCGGTAGTCCTTAAGTATCAAGGTATCGGCTGAAGCCACAGCTAGCCAAAAGTGTCAACGCCTTGGAGCATGTTATGAGGATGACTCTGGCTTCCCATGTTGACTAGAGACACGAGGGGTTGGCAATGCTCACTGCGCTCGGTTCCAAGCCTCCACAACAAAATCAAAAGCAAGGCGCTTCCGGGAAGCGTGGCTTTCTTTGGAGGATGCGGGCATTGATCCCGCTACCTCTCGCATGCTAAGCGAGCGCTCTACCACTTGAGCTAATCCCCCTTTGCTGGAGGCTCTTATTTGTGTTATGGCTGATCCCTGCTCTCTCATGTGCTATGGGCAATAAATGCAGGTTTCAAAAACTAGAGACAGGAGGGGTTGGCAATGCTCAATGCTCACTGCGCTCGGTTCCGAGCCTCCACAACAAAATCAAAAGCAAGGCGCTTGCGGGAAGCGTGGCTTTCTTTGGAGGATGCAGGCATTGATCCCGCTACCTCTCGAATGCAAATCGAGCGCTCTACCATTTGAGCTAATCCCCCTTTGCTGGAGGCTCTTATTTGTGTTATGGCTGATCCCTGCTCTCTCATGTGCTATGCGCAATAAATGCAGGTTTCAAAAACAGTCACACCGACTGACCAATAAACCCCTAGTGCTTTGACGCATTCCACCAGACTTGAAATGTGGGCAGTGAGCTACCCGAGGGGCTCTAAACACAAAGAGGACGTAATTGCATTGGCCGGGAATCGAACCCGGGCCTCCCGCATGGCAGGCGAGAATTCTACCACTGAACCACCAATGCTCCACACGCACGCAACTGCTGTCAACCTCGCTCAGCCGGGTCTAGGAGAGTCCAGCTTTCGTCCACCGTTACCATCTCTGTGAAGGCATTCGCATGTGGGTCAAGTTCACCCAAAGATGCTCCTCCTCTCGAAAGCCAATTAAATCCTGGTTTTATGGAAAACTTTCCAACAGCAGGAGCAGAGTGGCGCAGCGGAAGCGTGCTGGGCCCATAACCCAGAGGTCGACGGATCGAAACCATCCTCTGCTAAGTTGTATTTTCTTATGCCAATCGATATTTGCTTGCTTGAGCAAAGGGCTTTCTTTCACACACAAAGACGAGTTGAACCTGATTCTGGTGATAAAACGAGCTAAAAAACACTCAGCAAAAGGATGGCCCTTGCGCCAAGGGAGTCTTGTCTCTTGGCCATGGAAGCCTGGCTGTGCTTTCTTTAATGGACGGCTTTTGTCCAATACTGCCTGCGTAACTTTGGGCATGCCAAGCCACGGCCTTATGCTTTGCGGTAGTCCTTAAGTATCAAGGTATCGGCTGAAGCCATAGCTAGCCAAAAGTGTCAACGCCTTGGAGCATGTTATGAGGATGACTCTGGCTTCCCATGTTGACTAGAGACACGAGGGGTTGGCAATGCTCACTGCGCTCGGTTCCAAGCCTCCACAACAAAATCAAAAGCAAGGCGCTTCCGGAAAGCGTGGCTTTCTTTGGAGGATGCGGGCATTGATCCCGCTACCTCTCGCATGCTAAGCGAGCGCTCTACCACTTGAGCTAATCCCCCTTTGCTGGAGGCTCTTATTTGTGTTATGGCTGATCCCTGCTCTCTCATGTGCTATGGGCAATAAATGCAGGTTTCAAAAACTAGAGACAGGAGGGGTTGGCAATGCTCAATGCTCACTGCGCTCGGTTCCGAGCCTCCACAACAAAATCAAAAGCAAGGCGCTTGCGGGAAGCGTGGCTTTCTTTGGAGGATGCGGGCATTGATCCCGCTACCTCTCGAATGCAAATCGAGCGCTCTACCATTTGAGCTAATCCCCCTTTGCTGGAGGCTCTTATTTGTGTTATGGCTGATCCCTGCTCTCTCATGTGCTATGCGCAATAAATGCAGGTTTCAAAAACAGTCACACCGACTGACCAATAAACCCCTAGTGCTTTGACGCATTCCACCAGACTTGAAATGTGGGCAGTGAGCTACCCGAGGGGCTCTAAACACAAAGAGGACGTAATTGCATTGGCCGGGAATCGAACCCGGGCCTCCCGCGTGGCAGGCGAGAATTCTACCACTGAACCACCAATGCTCCACACGCACGCAACTGCTGTCAACCTCGCTCAGCCGGGCCTAGGAGAGTCCAGCTTTCGTCCACCGTTACCATCTCTGTGAAGGCATTCGCATGTGGGTCAAGTTCACCCAAAGATGCTCCTCCTCTCGAAAGCCAATTAAATCCTGGTTTTATGGAAAACTTTCCAACAGCAGGAGCAGAGTGGCGCTGCGGAAGCGTGCTGGGCCCATAACCCAGAGGTCGATGGATCGAAACCATCCTCTGCTAAGTTGTATTTTCTTATGCCAATCGATATTTGCTTGCTTGAGCAAAGGGCTTTCTTTCACACACAAAGACGAGTTGAACCTGATTCTGGTGATAAAACGAGCTAAAAAACACTCAGCAAAAGGATGGCCCTTGCGCCAAGGGAGTCTTGTCTCTTGGCCATGGAAGCCTGGCTGTGCTTTCTTTAATGGACGGCTTTTGTCCAATACTGCCTGCGTAACTTTGGGCATGCCAAGCCACGGCCTTATGCTTTGCGGTAGTCCTTAAGTATCAAGGTATCGGCTGAAGCCACAGCTAGCCAAAAGTGTCAACGCCTTGGAGCATGTTATGAGGATGACTCTGGCTTCCCATGTTGACTAGAGACACGAGGGGTTGGCAATGCTCACTGCGCTCGGTTCCAAGCCTCCACAACAAAATCAAAAGCAAGGCGCTTCCGGGAAGCGTGGCTTTCTTTGGAGGATGCGGGCATTGATCCCGCTACCTCTCGCATGCTAAGCGAGCGCTCTACCACTTGAGCTAATCCCCCTTTGCTGGAGGCTCTTATTTGTGTTATGGCTGATCCCTGCTCTCTCATGTGCTATGGGCAATAAATGCAGGTTTCAAAAACTAGAGACAGGAGGGGTTGGCAATGCTCAATGCTCACTGCGCTCGGTTCCGAGCCTCCACAACAAAATCAAAAGCAAGGCGCTTGCGGGAAGCGTGGCTTTCTTTGGAGGATGCGGGCATTGATCCCGCTACCTCTCGCATGCTAAGCGAGCGCTCTACCACTTGAGCTAATCCCCCTTTGCTGGAGGCTCTTATTTGTGTTATGGCTGATCCCTGCTCTCTCATGTGCTATGGGCAATAAATGCAGGTTTCAAAAACTAGAGACAGGAGGGGTTGGCAATGCTCAATGCTCACTGCGCTCGGTTCCGAGCCTCCACAACAAAATCAAAAGCAAGGCGCTTGCGGGAAGCGTGGCTTTCTTTGGAGGATGCGGGCATTGATCCCGCTACCTCTCGAATGCAAATCGAGCGCTCTACCATTTGAGCTAATCCCCCTTTGCTGGAGGCTCTTATTTGTGTTATGGCTGATCCCTGCTCTCTCATGTGCTATGCGCAATAAATGCAGGTTTCAAAAACAGTCACACCGACTGACCAATAAACCCCTAGTGCTTTGACGCATTCCACCAGACTTGAAATGTGGGCAGTTTTCAAAAACTAGAGACAGGAGGGGTTGGCAATGCTCAATGCTCACTGCGCTCGGTTTTGAGCCTCCACAACAAAATCAAAAGCAAGGCGCTTGCGGGAAGCGTGGCTTTCTTTGGAGGATGCAGGCATTGATCCCGCTACCTCTCGAATGCAAATCGAGCGCTCTACCATTTGAGCTAATCCCCCTTTGCTGGAGGCTCTTATTTGTGTTATGGCTGATCCCTGCTCTCTCATGTGCTATGCGCAATAAATGCAGGTTTCAAAAACAGTCACACCGACTGACCAATAAACCCCTAGTGCTTTGACGCATTCCACCAGACTTGAAATGTGGGCAGTGAGCTACCCGAGGGGCTCTAAACACAAAGAGGACGTAATTGCATTGGCCGGGAATCGAACCCGGGCCTCCCGCGTGGCAGGCGAGAATTCTACCACTGAACCACCAATGCTCCACATGCACGCAACTGCTGTCAACCTCGCTCAGCCGGGCCTAGGAGAGTCCAGCTTTCGTCCACCGTTACCATCTCTGTGAAGGCATTCGCATGTGGGTCAAGTTCACCCAAAGATGCTCCTCCTCTCGAAAGCCAATTAAATCCTGGTTTTATGGAAAACTTTCCAACAGCAGGAGCAGAGTGGCGCAGCGGAAGCGTGCTGGGCCTATAACCCAGAGGTCGATGGATCGAAACCATCCTCTGCTAAGTTGTATTTTCTTATGCCAATCGATATTTGCTTGCTTGAGCAAAGGGCTTTCTTTCACACACAAAGACGAGTTGAACCTGATTCTGGTGATAAAACGAGCTAAAAAACACTCAGCAAAAGGATGGCCCTTGCGCCAAGGGAGTCTTGTCTCTTGGCCATGGAAGCCTGGCTGTGCTTTCTTTAATGGACGGCTTTTGTCCAATACTGCCTGCGTAACTTTGGGCATGCCAAGCCACGGCCTTATGCTTTGCGGTAGTCCTTAAGTATCAAGGTATCGGCTGAAGCCACAGCTAGCCAAAAGTGTCAACGCCTTGGAGCATGTTATGAGGATGACTCTGGCTTCCCATGTTGACTAGAGACACGAGGGGTTGGCAATGCTCACTGCGCTCGGTTCCAAGCCTCCACAACAAAATCAAAAGCAAGGCGCTTCCGGGAAGCGTGGCTTTCTTTGGAGGATGCGGGCATTGATCCCGCTACCTCTCGCATGCTAAGCGAGCGCTCTACCACTTGAGCTAATCCCCCTTTGCTGGAGGCTCTTATTTGTGTTATGGCTGATCCCTGCTCTCTCATGTGCTATGCGCAATAAATGCAGGTTTCAAAAACAGTCTCACCGACTGACCAATAAACCCCTAGTGCTTTGACGCATTCCACCAGACTTGAAATGTGGGCAGTGAGCTACCCGAGGGGCTCTAAACACAAAGAGGACGTAATTGAATTGGCCGGGAATCGAACCCAGGCCTCCCGCGTGGCAGGCGAGAATTCTACCACTGAACCACCAATGTTCCACACGCACGCAACTGCTGTCAACCTCGCTCAGCCGGGCCTAGGAGAGTCCAGCTTTCGTCCACCGTTACCATCTCTGTGAAGGCATTCGCATGTGGGTCAAGTTCACCCAAAGATGCTCCTCCTCTCGAAAGCCAATTAAATCCTGGTTTTATGGAAAACTTTCCAACAGCAGGAGCAGAGTGGCGCAGCGGAAGCGTGCTGGGCCCATAAGCCAGAGGTCGATGGATCGAAACCATCCTCTGCTAAGTTGTATTTTCTTATGCCAATCGATATTTGCTTGCTTGAGCAAAGGGCTTTCTTTCACACACAAAGACGAGTTGAACCTGATTCTGGTGATAAAACGAGCTAAAAAACACTCAGCAAAAGGATGGCCCTTGCGCCAAGGGAGTCTTGTCTCTTGGCCATGGAAGCCTGGCTGTGCTTTCTTTAATGGACGGCTTTTGTCCAATACTGCCTGCGTAACTTTGGGCATGCCAAGCCACGGCCTTATGCTTTGCGGTAGTCCTTAAGTATCAAGGTATCGGCTGAAGCCACAGCTAGCCAAAAGTGTCAACGCCTTGGAGCATGTTATGAGGATGACTCTGGCTTCCCATGTTGACTAGAGACACGAGGGGTTGGCAATGCTCACTGCGCTTGGTTCCAAGCCTCCACAACATAATCAAAAGCAAGGCGCTTCCGGGAAGCGTGGCTTTCTTTGGAGGATGCGGGCATTGATCCCGCTACCTCTCGCATGCTAAGCGAGCGCTCTTCCACTTGAGCTAATCCCCCTTTGCTGGAGGCTCTTATTTGTGTTATGGCTGATCCCTGCTCTCTCATGTGCTATGGGCAATTAATGCAGGTTTCAAAAACTAGAGACAGGAGGGGTTGGCAATGCTCAATGCTCACTGCGCTCGGTTCCGAGCCTCCACAACAAAATCAAAAGCAAGGCGCTTGCGGGAAGCGTGGCTTTCTTTGGAGGATGCAGGCATTGATCCCGCTACCTCTCAAATGCGAATCGAGCGCTCTACCATTTGAGCTAATCCCCCTTTGCTGGAGGCTCTTATTTGTGTTATGGCTGATCCCTGCTCTCTCATGTGCTATGCGCAATAAATGCAGGTTTCAAAAACAGTCACACCGACTGACCAATAAACCCCTAGTGCTTTGACGCATTCCACCAGACTTGAAATGTGGGCAGTGAGCTACCCGAGGGGCTCTAAACACAAAGAGGACGTAATTGCATTGGCCGGGAATCGAACCCGGGCCTCCCGCGTGGCAAGCGAGAATTCTACCACTGAACCACCGATGCTCCACACGCACGAAACTGCTGTCAACCTCGCTCAGCCGGGCCTAGGAGAGTCCAGCTTTCGTCCACCGTTACCATCTCTGTGAAGGCATTCGCATGTGGGTCAAGTTCACCCAAAGATGCTCCTCCTCTCGAAAGCCAATTAAATCCTGGTTTTATGGAAAACTTTCCAACAGCGGGAGCAGAGTGGCGCAGCGGAAGCGTGCTGGGCCCATAACCCAGAGGTCGATGGATCGAAAACACTCAGCAAAAGGATGGCCCTTGCGCCAAGGGAGTCTTGTCTCTTGGCCATGGAAGCCTGGCTGTGCTTTCTTTAATGGACGGCTTTTGTCCAATACTGCCTGCGTAACTTTGGGCATGCCAAGCCACGGCCTTATGTTTTGCGGTAGTCCTTAAGTATCAAGGTATCGGCTGAAGCCACAGCTAGCCAAAAGTGTCAACGCCTTGGAGCATGTTATGAGGATGACTCTGGCTTCCCATGTTGACTAGAGACACGAGGGGTTGGCAATGCTCACTGCGCTCGGTTCCAAGCCTCCACAACAAAATCAAAAGCAAGGCGCTTCCGGGAAGCGTGGCTTTCTTTGGAGGATGCGGGCATTGATCCCGCTACCTCTCGCATGCTAAGCGAGCGCTCTACCACTTGAGCTAATCCCCCTTTGCTGGAGGCTCTTATTTGTGTTATGGCTGATCCCTGCTCTCTCATGTGCTATGGGCAATAAATGCAGGTTTCAAAAACTAGAGACAGGAGGGGTTGGCAATGCTCAATGCTCACTTGCGCTCGGTTCCGAGCCTCCACAACAAAATCAAAAGCAAGGCGCTTGCGGGAAGCGTGGCTTTCTTTGGAGGATGCAGGCATTGATCCCGCTACCTCTCGAATGCAAATCGAGCGCTCTACCATTTGAGCTAATCCCCCTTTCCTGGAGGCTCTTATTTGTGTTATGGCTGATCCCTGCTCTCTCATGTGCTATGCGCAATAAATGCAGGTTTCAAAAACAGTCACACCGACTGACCAATAAACCCCTAGTGCTTTGACGCATTCCACCAGACTTGAAATGTGGGCAGTGAGCTACCCGAGGGGCTCTAAACACAAAGAGGACGTAATTGCATTGGCCGGGAATCGAACCCGGGCCTCCCGCGTGGCAGGCGAGAATTCTACCACTGAACCACCAATGCTCCACACGCACGCAACTGCTGTCAACCTCGCTCAGCCGGGCCTAGGAGAGTCCAGCTTTCGTCCACCGTTACCATCTCTGTGAAGGCATTCGCATGTGGGTCAAGTTCACCCAAAGATGCTCCTCCTCTCGAAAGCCAATTAAATCCTGGTTTTATGGAAAACTTTCCAACAGCAGGAGCAGAGTGGCGCAGCGGAAGCGTGCTGGGCCCATAACCCAGAGGTCGATGGATCGAAACCATCCTCTGCTAAGTTGTATTTTCTTATGCCAATCGATATTTGCTTGCTTGAGCAAAGGGCTTTCTTTCACACACAAAGACGAGTTGAACCTGATTCTGGTGATAAAACGAGCTAAAAAACACTCAGCAAAAGGATGGCCCTTGCGCCAAGGGAGTCTTGTCTCTTGGCCATGGAAGCCTGGCTGTGCTTTCTTTAATGGACGGCTTTTGTCCAATACTGCCTGCGTAACTTTGGGCATGCCAAGCCACGGCCTTATGCTTTGCGGTAGTCCTTAAGTATCAAGGTATCGGCTGAAGCCACAGCTAGCCAAAAGTGTCAACGCCTTGGAGCATGTTATGAGGATGACTCTGGCTTCCCATGTTGACTAGAGACACGAGGGGTTGGCAATGCTCACTGCGCTCGGTTCCAAGCCTCCACAACAAAATCAAAAGCAAGGCGCTTCCGGGAAGCGTGGCTTTCTTTGGAGGATGCGGGCATTGATCCCGCTACCTCTCGCATGCTAAGCGAGCGCTCTACCACTTGAGCTAATCCCCCTTTGCTGGAGGCTCTTATTTGTGTTATGGCTGATCCCTGCTCTCTCATGTGCTATGGGCAATAAATGCAGGTTTCAAAAACTAGAGACAGGAGGGGTTGGCAATGCTCAATGCTCACTGCGCTCGGTTCCGAGCCTCCACAACAAAATCAAAAGCAAGGCGCTTGCGGGAAGCGTGGCTTTCTTTGGAGGATGCGGGCATTGATCCCGCTACCTCTCGAATGCAAATCGAGCGCTCTACCATTTGAGCTAATCCCCCTTTGCTGGAGGCTCTTATTTGTGTTATGGCTGATCCCTGCTCTCTCATGTGCTATGCGCAATAAATGCAGGTTTCAAAAACAGTCACACCGACTGACCAATAAACCCCTAGTGCTTTGACGCATTCCACCAGACTTGAAATGTGGGCAGTGAGCTACCCGAGGGGCTCTAAACACAAAGAGGACGTAATTGCATTGGCCGGGAATCGAACCCGGGCCTCCCGCGTGGCAGGCGAGAATTCTACCACTGAACCACCAATGCTCCACACGCACGCAACTGCTGTCAACCTCGCTCAGCCGGGCCTAGGAGAGTCCAGCTTTCGTCCACCGTTACCATCTCTGTGAAGGCATTCGCATGTGGGTCAAGTTCACCCAAAGATGCTCCTCCTCTCGAAAGCCAATTAAATCCTGGTTTTATGGAAAACTTTCCAACAGCAGGAGCAGAGTGGCGCAGCGGAAGCGTGCTGGGCCCATAACCCAGAGGTCGATGGATCGAAAACACTCAGCAAAAGGATGGCCCTTGCGCCAAGGGAGTCTTGTCTCTTGGCCATGGAAGCCTGGCTGTGCTTTCTTTAATGGACGGCTTTTGTCCAATACTGCCTGCGTAACTTTGGGCATGCCAAGCCACGGCCTTATGTTTTGCGGTAGTCCTTAAGTATCAAGGTATCGGCTGAAGCCACAGCTAGCCAAAAGTGTCAACGCCTTGGAGCATGTTATGAGGATGACTCTGGCTTCCCATGTTGACTAGAGACACGAGGGGTTGGCAATGCTCACTGCGCTCGGTTCCAAGCCTCCACAACAAAATCAAAAGCAAGGCGCTTCCGGGAAGCGTGGCTTTCTTTGGAGGATGCGTGCATTGATCCCGCTACCTCTCGCATGCTAAGCGAGCGCTCTACCACTTGAGCTAATCCCCCTTTGCTGGAGGCTCTTATTTGTGTTATGGCTGATCCCTGCTCTCTCATGTGCTATGGGCAATAAATGCAGGTTTCAAAAACTAGAGACAGGAGGGGTTGGCAATGCTCAATGCTCACTTGCGCTCGGTTCCGAGCCTCCACAACAAAATCAAAAGCAAGGCGCTTGCGGGAAGCGTGGCTTTCTTTGGAGGATGCAGGCATTGATCCCGCTACCTCTCGAATGCAAATCGAGCGCTCTACCATTTGAGCTAATCCCCCTTTCCTGGAGGCTCTTATTTGTGTTATGGCTGATCCCTGCTCTCTCATGTGCTATGCGCAATAAATGCAGGTTTCAAAAACAGTCACACCGACTGACCAATAAACCCCTAGTGCTTTGACGCATTCCACCAGACTTGAAATGTGGGCAGTGAGCTACCCGAGGGGCTCTAAACACAAAGAGGACGTAATTGCATTGGCCGGGAATCGAACCCGGGCCTCCCGCGTGGCAGGCGAGAATTCTACCACTGAACCACCAATGCTCCACACGCACGCAACTGCTGTCAACCTCGCTCAGCCGGGCCTAGGAGAGTCCAGCTTTCGTCCACCGTTACCATCTCTGTGAAGGCATTCGCATGTGGGTCAAGTTCACCCAAAGATGCTCCTCCTCTCGAAAGCCAATTAAATCCTGGTTTTATGGAAAACTTTCCAACAGCAGGAGCAGAGTGGCGCAGCGGAAGCGTGCTGGGCCCATAACCCAGAGGTCGATGGATCGAAACCATCCTCTGCTAAGTTGTATTTTCTTATGCCAATCGATATTTGCTTGCTTGAGCAAAGGGCTTTCTTTCACACACAAAGACGAGTTGAACCTGATTCTGGTGATAAAACGAGCTAAAAAACACTCAGCAAAAGGATGGCCCTTGCGCCAAGGGAGTCTTGTCTCTTGGCCATGGAAGCCTGGCTGTGCTTTCTTTAATGGACGGCTTTTGTCCAATACTGCCTGCGTAACTTTGGGCATGCCAAGCCACGGCCTTATGCTTTGCGGTAGTCCTTAAGTATCAAGGTATCGGCTGAAGCCACAGCTAGCCAAAAGTGTCAACGCCTTGGAGCATGTTATGAGGATGACTCTGGCTTCCCATGTTGACTAGAGACACGAGGGGTTGGCAATGCTCACTGCGCTCGGTTCCAAGCCTCCACAACAAAATCAAAAGCAAGGCGCTTCCGGGAAGCGTGGCTTTCTTTGGAGGATGCGGGCATTGATCCCGCTACCTCTCGCATGCTAAGCGAGCGCTCTACCACTTGAGCTAATCCCCCTTTGCTGGAGGCTCTTATTTGTGTTATGGCTGATCCCTGCTCTCTCATGTGCTATGGGCAATAAATGCAGGTTTCAAAAACTAGAGACAGGAGGGGTTGGCAATGCTCAATGCTCACTGCGCTCGGTTCCGAGCCTCCACAACAAAATCAAAAGCAAGGCGCTTGCGGGAAGCGTGGCTTTCTTTGGAGGATGCGGGCATTGATCCCGCTACCTCTCGAATGCAAATCGAGCGCTCTACCATTTGAGCTAATCCCCCTTTGCTGGAGGCTCTTATTTGTGTTATGGCTGATCCCTGCTCTCTCATGTGCTATGCGCAATAAATGCAGGTTTCAAAAACAGTCACACCGACTGACCAATAAACCCCTAATGCTTTGACGCATTCCACCAGACTTGAAATGTGGGCAGTGAGCTACCCGAGGGGCTCTAAACACAAAGAGGACGTAATTGCATTGGCCGGGAATCGAACCCGGGCCTCCCGCGTGGCAGGCGAGAATTCTACCACTGAACCACCAATGCTCCACACGCACGCAACTGCTGTCAACCTCGCTCAGCCGGGCCTAGGAGAGTCCAGCTTTCGTCCACCGTTACCATCTCTGTGAAGGCATTCGCATGTGGGTCAAGTTCACCCAAAGATGCTCCTCCTCTCGAAAGCCAATTAAATCCTGGTTTTATGGAAAACTTTCCAACAGCAGGAGCAGAGTGGCGCAGCGGAAGCGTGCTGGGCCCATAACCCAGAGGTCGATGGATCGAAACCATCCTCTGCTAACTTGTATTTTCTTATGCCAATCGATATTTGCTTGCTTGAGCAAAGGGCTTTCTTTCACACACAAAGACGAGTTGAACCTGATTCTGGTGATAAAACGAGCTAAAAAACACTCAGCAAAAGGATGGCCCTTGCGCCAAGGGAGTCTTGTCTTTTGGCCATGGAAGCCTGGCTGTGCTTTCTTTAATGGACGGCTTTTGTCCAATACTGCCTGCGTAACTTTGGGCATGCCAAGCCACGGCCTTATGCTTTGCTTTAGTCCTTAAGTATCAAGGTATCGGCGGAAGCCACAGCTAGCCAAAAGTGTCAACGCCTTGGAGCATGTTATGAGGATGACTCTGGCTTCCCATGTTGACTATAAACACGAGGGGTTGGCAATGCTCACTGCGCTCGGTTCCAAGCCTCCACAACAAAATCAAAAGCAAGGCGCTTCCGGGAAGCGTAGCTTTCTTTGGAGGATGCGGGCATTGATCCCGCTACCTCTCGCATGCTAAGCGAGCGCTCTACCACTTGAGCTAATCCCCCTTTGCTGGAGGCTCTTATTTGTGTTATGGCTGATCCCTGCTCTCTCATGTGCTATGGGCAATAAATGCAGGTTTCAAAAACTAGAGACAGGAGGGGTTGGCAATGCTCAATGCTCACTGCGCTCGGTTCCGAGCCTCCACAACAAAATCAAAAGCAAGGCGCTTGCGGGAAGCGTGGCTTTCTTTGGAGGATGCAGGCATTGATCCCGCTACCTCTCGAATGCAAATCGAGCGCTCTACCATTTGAGCTAATCCCCCTTTGCTGGAGGCTCTTATTTGTGTTATGGCTGATCCCTGCTCTCTCATGTGCTATGCGCAATAAATGCAGGTTTCAAAAACAGTCACACCGACTGACCAATAAACCCCTAGTGCTTTGACGCATTCCACCAGACTTGAAATGTGGGCAGTGAGCTACCCGAGGGGCTCTAAACACAAAGAGGACGTAATTGCATTGGCCGGGAATCGAACCCGGGCCTCCCGCGTGGCAGGCGAGAATTCTACCACTGAACCACCAATGCTCCACACGCACGCAACTGCTGTCAACCTCGCTCAGCCGGGCCTAGGAGAGTCCAGCTTTCGTCCACCGTTACCATCTCTGTGAAGGCATTCGCATGTGGGTCAAGTTCACCCAAAGATGCTCCTCCTCTCGAAAGCCAATTAAATCCTGGTTTTATGGAAAACTTTCCAACAGCAGGAGCAGAGTGGCGCAGCGGAAGCGTGCTGTGCCCATAACCCAGAGGTCGATGGATCAAAACCATCCTCTGCTAAGTTGTATTTTCTTATGCCAATCGATATTTGCTTGCTTGAGCAAAGGGCTTTCTTTCACACACAAAGACGAGTTGAACCTGATTCTGGTGATAAAACGAGCTAAAAAACACTCAGCAAAAGGATGGCCCTTGCGCCAAGGGAGTCTTGTCTCTTGGCCATGGAAGCCTGGCTGTGCTTTCTTTAATGGACGGCTTTTGTCCAATACTGCCTGCGTAACTTTGGGCATGCCAAGCCACGGCCTTATGCTTTGCGGTAGTCCTTAAGTATCAAGGTATCGGCTGAAGCCACAGCTAGCCAAAAGTGTCAACGCCTTGGAGCATGTTATGAGGATGACTCTGGCTTCCCATGTTGACTAGAGACACGAGGGGTTGGCAATGCTCACTGCGCTCGGTTCCAAGCCTCCACAACAAAATCAAAAGCAAGGCGCTTCCGGGAAGCGTAGCTTTCTTTGGAGGATGCGGGCATTGATCCCGCTACCTCTCGCATGCTAAGCGAGCGCTCTACCACTTGAGCTAATCCCCCTTTGCTGGAGGCTCTTATTTGTGTTATGGCTGATCCCTGCTCTCTCATGTGCTATGGGCAATAAATGCAGGTTTCAAAAACTAGAGACAGGAGGGGTTGGCAATGCTCAATGCTCACTGCGCTCGGTTCCGAGCCTCCACAACAAAATCAAAAGCAAGGCGCTTGCGGGAAGCGTGGCTTTCTTTGGAGGATGCAGGCATTGATCCCGCTACCTCTCGAATGCAAATCGAGCGCTCTACCATTTGAGCTAATCCCCCTTTGCTGGAGGCTCTTATTTGTGTTATGGCTGATCCCTGCTCTCTCATGTGCTATGCGCAATAAATGCAGGTTTCAAAAACAGTCACACCGACTGACCAATAAACCCCTAGTGCTTTGACGCATTCCACCAGACTTGAAATGTGGGCAGTGAGCTACCCGAGGGGCTCTAAACACAAAGAGGACGTAATTGCATTGGCCGGGAATCGAACCCGGGCCTCCCGCGTGGCAGGCGAGAATTCTACCACTGAACCACCAATGCTCCACACGCACGCAACTGCTGTCAACCTCGCTCAGCCGGGCCTAGGAGAGTCCAGCTTTCGTCCACCGTTACCATCTCTGTGAAGGCATTCGCATGTGGGTCAAGTTCACCCAAAGATGCTCCTCCTCTCGAAAGCCAATTAAATCCTGGTTTTATGGAAAACTTTCCAACAGCAGGAGCAGAGTGGCGCAGCGGAAGCGTGCTGGGCCCATAACCCAGAGGTCGATGGATCGAAACCATCATCTGCTAAGTTGTATTTTCTTATGCCAATCGATATTTGCTTGCTTGAGCAAAGGGCTTTCTTTCACACACAAAGACGAGTTGAACCTGATTCTGGTGATAAAACGAGCTAAAAAACACTCAGCAAAAGGATGGCCCTTGCGCCAAGGGAGTCTTGTCTCTTGGCCATGGAAGCCTGGCTGTGCTTTCTTTAATGGACGGCTTTTGTCCAATACTGCCTGCGTAACTTTGGGCATGCCAAGCCACGGCCTTATGCTTTGCGGTAGTCCTTAAGTATCAAGGTATCGGCTGAAGCCACAGCTAGCCAAAAGTGTCAACGCCTTGGAGCATGTTATGAGGATGACTCTGGCTTCCCATGTTGACTAGAGACACGAGGGGTTGGCAATGCTCACTGCGCTCGGTTCCAAGCCTCCACAACAAAATCAAAAGCAAGGCGCTTCCGGGAAGCGTGGCTTTCTTTGGAGGATGCGGGCATTGATCCCGCTACCTCTCGCATGCTAAGCGAGCGCTCTACCACTTGAGCTAATCCCCCTTTGCTGGAGGCTCTTATTTGTGTTATGGCTGATCCCTGCTCTCTCATGTGCTATGGGCAATAGATGCAGGTTTCAAAAACTAGAGACAGGAGGGGTTGGCAATGCTCAATGCTCACTGCGCTCGGTTCCGAGCCTCCACAACAAAATCCAAAGCAAGGCGCTTGCGGGAAGCGTGGCTTTCTTTGGAGGATGCGGGCATTGATCCCGCTACCTCTCGAATGCAAATCGAGCGCTCTACCATTTGAGCTAATCCCCCTTTGCTGGAGGCTCTTATTTGTGTTATGGCTGATCCCTGCTCTCTCATGTGCTATGCGCAATAAATGCAGGTTTCAAAAACAGTCACACCGACTGACCAATAAACCCCTAGTGCTTTGACGCATTCCACCAGACTTGAAATGTGGGCAGTGAGCTACCCGAGGGGCTCTAAACACAAAGAGGACGTAATTGCATTGGCCGGGAATCGAACCCGGGCCTCCCGCGTGGCAGGCGAGAATTCTACCACTGAACCACCAATGCTCCACACGCACGCAACTGCTGTCAACCTCTCTCAGCCGGGCCTAGGAGAGTCCAGCTTTCGTCCACCGTTACCATCTCTGTGAAGGCATTCGCATGTGGGTCAAGTTCACCCAAAGATGCTCCTCCTCTCGAAAGCCAATTAAATCCTGGTTTTATGGAAAACTTTCCAACAGCAGGAGCAGAGTGGCGCAGCGGAAGCGTGCTGGGCCCATAACCCAGAGGTCGATGGATCGAAACCATCCTCTGCTAAGTTGTATTTTCTTATGCCAATCGATATTTGCTTGCTTGAGCAAAGGGCTTTCTTTCACACACAAAGACGAGTTGAACCTGATTCTGGTGATAAAACGAGCTAAAAAACACTCAGCAAAAGGATGGCCCTTGCGCCAAGGGAGTCTTGTCTCTTGGCCATGGAAGCCTGGCTGTGCTTTCTTTAATGGACGGCTTTTGTCCAATACTGCCTGCGTAACTTTGGGCATGCCAAGCCACGGCCTTATGCTTTGCGGTAGTCCTTAAGTATCAAGGTATCGGCTGAAGCCACAGCTAGCCAAAAGTGTCAACGCCTTGGAGCATGTTATGAGGATGACTCTGGCTTCCCATGTTGACTAGAGACACGAGGGGTTGGCAATGCTCACTGCGCTCGGTTCCAAGCCTCCACAACAAAATCAAAAGCAAGGCGCTTCCGGGAAGCGTGGCTTTCTTTGGAGGATGCGGGCATTGATCCCGCTACCTCTCGCATGCTAAGCGAGCGCTCTACCACTTGAGCTAATCCCCCTTTGCTGGAGGCTCTTATTTGTGTTATGGCTGATCCCTGCTCTCTCATGTGCTATGGGCAATAAATGCAGGTTTCAAAAACTAGAGACAGGAGGGGTTGGCAATGCTCAATGCTCACTGCGCTCGGTTCCGAGCCTCCACAACAAAATCAAAAGCAAGGCGCTTGCGGGAAGCGTGGCTTTCTTTGGAGGATGCAGGCATTGATCCCGCTACCTCTCGAATGCAAATCGAGCGCTCTACCATTTGAGCTAATCCCCCTTTGCTGGAGGCTCTTATTTGTGTTATGGCTGATCCCTGCTCTCTCATGTGCTATGCGCAATAAATGCAGGTTTCAAAAACAGTCACACCGACTGACCAATAAACCCCTAGTGCTTTGACGCATTCCACCAGACTTGGGTGGGGGCTCTAAACACAAAGAGGACGTAATTGCATTGGCCGGGAATCGAACCCGGGCCTCCCGCGTGGCAGGCGAGAATTCTACCACTGAACCACCAATGCTCTACACGCACGCAACTGCTGTCAACCTCGCTCAGCCGGGCCTAGGAGAGTCCAGCTTTCGTCCACCGTTACCATCTCTGTGAAGGCATTCGCATGTGGGTCAAGTTCACCCAAAGATGCTCCTCCTCTCGAAAGCCAATTAAATCCTGGTTTTATGGAAAACTTTCCAACAGCAGGAGCAGAGTGGCGCAGCGGAAGCGTGCTGGGCCCATAACCCAGAGGTCGATGGATCGAAACCATCCTCTGCTAAGTTGTATTTTCTTATGCCAATCGATATTTGCTTGCTTGAGCAAAGGGCTTTCTTTCACACACAAAGACGAGGGGGATCTGGTGATAAAACGAGCTAAAAAACACTCAGCAAAAGGATGGCCCTTGCGCCAAGGGAGTCTTGTCTCTTGGCCATGGAAGCCTGGCTGTGCTTTCTTTAATGGACGGCTTTTGTCCAATACTGCCTGCGTAACTTTGGGCATGCCAAGCCACGGCCTTATGCTTTGCGGTAGTCCTTAAGTATCAAGGTATCGGCTGAAGCCACAGCTAGCCAAAAGTGTCAACGCCTTGGAGCATGTTATGAGGATGACTCTGGCTTCCCATGTTGACTAGAGACACGAGGGGTTGGCAATGCTCACTGCGCTCGGTTCCAAGCCTCCACAACAAAATCAAAAGCAAGGCGCTTCCGGGAAGCATGGCTTTCTTTGGAGGATGCGGGCATTGATCCCGCTACCTCTCGCATGCTAAGCGTGCGCTCTACCACTTGAGCTAATCCCCCTTTGCTGGAGGCTCTTATTTGTGTTATGGCTGATCCCTGCTCTCTCATGTGCTATGGGCAATAAATGCAGGTTTCAAAAACTAGAGACAGGAGGGGTTGGCAATGCTCAATGCTTACTGCGCTCGGTTCCGAGCCTCCACAACAAAATCAAAAGCAAGGCGCTTGCGGGAAGCGTGGCTTTCTTTGGAGGATGCGGGCATTGATCCCACTACCTCTCGAATGCAAATCGAGCGCTCTACCATTTGAGCTAATCCCCCTTTGCTGGAGGCTCTTATTTGTGTTATGGCTGATCCCTGCTCTCTCATGTGCTATGCGCAATAAATGCAGGTTTCAAAAACAGTCACACCGACTGACCAATAATCCCCTAGTGCTTTGACGCATTCCACCAGACTTGAAATGTGGGCAGTGAGCTACCCGAGGGGCTCTAAACACAAAGAGGACGTAATTGCATTGGCCGGGAATCGAACCCGGGCCTCCCGCGTGGCAGGCGAGAATTCTACCACTGAACCACCAATGCTCCACACGCATGCAACTGCTGTCAACCTCGCTCAGCCGGGCCTAGGAGAGTCCAGCTTTCGTCCACCGTTACCATCTCTGTGAAGGCATTCGCATGTGGGTCAAGTTCACCCAAAGATGCTCCTCCTCTCGAAAGCCAATTAAATCCTGGTTTTATGGAAAACTTTCCAACAGCAGGAGCAGAGTGGCGCAGCGGAAGCGTGCTGGGCCCATAACCCAGAGGTCGATGGATCGAAACCATCCTCTGCTAAGTTGTATTTTCTTATGCCAATCGATATTTGCTTGCTTGAGCAAAGGGCTTTCTTTCACACACAAAGACGAGTTGAACCTGATTCTGGTGATAAAACGAGCTAAAAAACACTCAGCAAAAGGATGGCCCTTGCGCCAAGGGAGTCTTGTCTCTTGGCCATGGAAGCCTGGCTGTGCTTTCTTTAATGGACGGCTTTTGTCCAATACTGCCTGCGTAACTTTGGGCATGCCAAGCCACGGCCTTATGCTTTGCGGTAGTCCTTAAGTATCAAGGTATCGGCTGAAGCCACAGCTAGCCAAAAGTGTCAACGCCTTGGAGCATGTTATGAGGATGACTCTGGCTTCCCATGTTGACTAGAGACACGAGAGGTTGGCAATGCTCACTGCGCTCGGTTCAAAGCCTCCACAACAAAATCAAAAGCAAGGCGCTTCCGGGAAGCGTGGCTTTCTTTGGAGGATGCGGGCATTGATCCCGCTACCTCTCGCATGCTAAGCGAGCGCTCTACCACTTGAGCTAATCCCCCTTTGCTGGAGGCTCTTATTTGTGTTATGGCTGATCCCTGCTCTCTCATGTGCTATGGGCAATAAATGCAGGTTTCAAAAACTAGAGACAGGAGGGGTTGGCAATGCTCAATGCTCACTGCGCTCGGTTCCGAGCCTCCACAACAAAATCAAAAGCAAGGCGCTTGCGGGAAGCGTGGCTTTCTTTGGAGGATGCAGGCATTGATCCCGCTACCTCTCGAATGCAAATCGAGCGCTCTACCATTTGAGCTAATCCCCCTTTGCTGGAGGCTCTTATTTGTGTTATGGCTGATCCCTGCTCTCTCATGTGCTATGCGCAATAAATGCAGGTTTCAAAAACAGTCACACCGACTGACCAATAAACCCCTAGTGCTTTGACGCATTCCACCAGACTTGAAATGTGGGCAGTGAGCTACCCGAGGGGCTCTAAACACAAAGAGGACGTAATTGCATTGGCCGGGAATCGAACCCGGGCCTCCCGCGTGGCAGGCGAGAATTCTACCACTGAACCACCAATGCTCCACACGCACGCAACTGCTGTCAACCTCGCTCAGCCGGGCCTAGGAGAGTCCAGCTTTCGTCCACCGTTACCATCTCTGTGAAGGCATTCGCATGTGGGTCAAGTTCACCCAAAGATGCTCCTCCTCTCGAAAGCCAATTAAATCCTGGTTTTATGGAAAACTTTCCAACAGCAGGAGCAGAGTGGCGCAGCGGAAGCGTGCTGGGCCCATAACCCAGAGGTCGATGGATCGAAACCATCCTCTGCTAAGTTGTATTTTCTTATGCCAATCGATATTTGCTTGTGATAGGGAAACCCCAAAACTCAAGGGGTTTCAGTAACGTTGACTGCTGAGGCCGAATTTAAAAGAGAAAAAAAATTTATTTTACAAGCATGCAGGGAGAGCAACAAGCAATACAGAGTATTGTTTCAAAAATGGCTGCTCTACTAACTAAGGGTTGTCTAGTACAATTTATACAGTCTAACGTGGGTGGAACCTAGCTAACTAATTTCTTTTGAAGTCCCATGTGGTGACATTTTGGAGTCTTTTGGAGTCTTTTGGTATGCGGACGGCTATTCACATAGATGTGTGACTTCCAGTTTGGTACTTGAACAAATCTTCAAAGACTTGAGATGGCAATCTTGCAAATGAAGGGCTTGGCAACTGGTGTGAAACTAGTTGTCTCAAAAACAAGAAATACAGGATGTTAGATAATCAGCTTCATTACAAATATTTTGTAGAAAATATTTTATTTCTGTTTATAACTAAAATGGCTGTTCCCTTTTCCCCATCAATCTGCCTCCTGATGGCAATATATTGCCACAAAATCTGTCCCTTCCTAAAATAGAGTTGTGGAAACATATCACTGCTATATCAAGCAATCCACACACTAGCTGTAGTGAACAGTTGGGTGGGTCACCATTCACAGTGTAGCGGTTTCCCCTCTGCTGTCCCTGTGTGGTGATCTCACATCACAGTTACCTTTGGTAACTGCTAAAGCCACGTATGGCTTACCCAGATGTGGACCCTGGAGGTGTTGATATGAGGAAGAAGGAACAAACCTTGGATTAGAAGCTGGTTTAGTAGCACATCTAAATAATTTAGTAATACACATTTTGAGACAATAATAAAAAACATATATTGCCAAGAGGAAACCCATGACATAGAGGAGGACAGTTCCAATAGAATACAGAATATCAGAAAACAATTTTCCCAAATTACCAAAAAGGTTATTAAACCAGCCCTTGATGCTATCAGAAATACCATCAAGCATGGACTTAGGCCTTCTTCTTAAGGCTGCCACAGCTTCTTTTACCTTGTTGAGGTGGTCAGTTATATTAATACTATAGTCAGGTATATATGTACAACAGGTGTCATTAATTAATGCACATACTCCCCCCTGTTCGGCTAACAAGTAATCAAGGGCCATTCTATTTTGTAGAGCCACTATCCAAAGCTGTTTTTGTTCTTCATTTAAGAGGCTAAGTGTTTCTGTGGTTTCGTTCACAATTTTTTCCATTATTCGTGCCAGTCTCCTAATCATTTGTATAGATTTGGCTTGACCATACATGGGAAGCATTGTGGCAGCTAATCTATCCCCCTCACTAATATCAAAATGGTCTGGTACATATCCGTCTTCCCAGACTCCATCAGTCCCTTTAAGGAGATGATTGCTGACAGTTACTTCTCTACGTTTTCTAGAGTACCTTTGGGAGCTTCCTGTTGGGAGGTGCTTAAAATAGGTTACTTGTGGAAGAACATATCCTAAATAACAGGTGCCTTGAAAGTATTTGGGGATAAATCGGTAAGCATTACTTCCACATATAAAGAACAAGTTTAAGGGGAGTATTGTGCACTCATAATATTTCAGCATTAAATAGGCCTGGAACACAATATCTTTCTGAGTCTGGTTATTACTAATGTTCAGACACTGAAAACGATCATATACGTTTACTTTGACATTACCATTTTCCATCCACGCCTCGACGGGCTCATTCATACAAGTCCAATTAACAGTGTAATATATTTCTTCTTGATTGATTTTCACACACTGACGGTTAGATGATGCATTAGTACAATTCTTCAATTCATATTGACATTTGCTATGCCCTAGTTGATACACAGTAGTATTTTTATCAGGAATTATAATAGTTTTGTTTTTTCCTCTAATTGTGATGATAGTATTACTCCCCGGCAAAAATTTGCTCTCGTCTATTTTCCTATAGCAGTATTTCCCTTTACCTGGATATTGGAGTGTTAATCTATACTGTTCAATAGAAAAATTGGCTTTGCATACATCTCTAATACTAATGTTAAACTCATTTGTCTCATTATCCCAATAAAATGGAGTTGTAGTCAGCGGATAGCCTTGCTTACCATGCTCTATGTGTGCCCCACAAATCCAACAGTTGGTCTTGTTCAACATAAAGGCAGTTACATTAAGTAAGGTAAAATAATGATTTTGATCAACATGCAAAGCAAAGATTAATGGTGTAACAAAGCATAAGAGTAATACCACCTTCATTCTGCAGGCTCTATGACCTTTTTGCAATGGCTAGCATGTATCCAGGAGTCTTTGGATTGGAGTTTCACTGCTGTATGTGTCACTAGTTGCACCTGAAAAGGCCCCTCGTATCTGGGTTCAAGTCCTTTTCGCACGTGTTTCTTTACCACCACCCAATCTCCTGGGTTTATAGTATGAGCTCCTGGATCTGAGTTTGGATCTGGAATTGAAGAAAACACTCTTTCATGAGTCTTAATCAATTGCTTGTTCAGTGCTGCCACATATCCAGTAAGATCTGCAAACTGAGCCTGCATCTGCTGAGGAAAATATAATCCTGTTTTTGGAACAGAGCCAAACAATATTTCATATGGACTTAAGTTAGTTTTCCTCTGAGGTGTTGTTCTTACTGAGTATAATACAATAGGCAAGCATTCTGTCAAAGGTTTACCTGATTCTTCACAAATTTTGGCAAGTCTGTTTTTTATGATGCCATTCAGTCTTTCAACCTTTCCACTGCTTTCTGGGTGGTAAGGTGTATGAAAAGCCTGTTCTATTCCTAGATAGGACAAAATAGTCTGCATGATTTCACCTGTAAAATGTGTACCTTGGTCACTTTCTACAGTTTCTGGGACCCCATACCTGCAGATTATTTCAGATAAAAGTTTCTTGGCTGTAGCTTTTGCTGTAGCTTTTGCCACTGGCCAGGCTTCAGGCCAACCTGAAAACATGTCAACACAAACGAGAGCAAACTCATATATTCCTGTTTTTGGCAACTGAATATAATCTATTTGCAACCTTTGGAATGGGTATTCAGTTTTTGGAAGTGATTTTACAGGTGTTTTAACTAAGGTGCCTGGATTATGCTTAGCACACGTCATACATTGCTGAGTGTGTTTGGTGATTGCTGTTGTTATACCTGGAGCTATCCAATTTTTTTGTATAACATCTTGCATACTCCCCTTGGAAAGATGAGCTTGGGAATGTAGTGTAGACACTAACATAGGAAACAGGACGTGGGGAAGACATAATTTCCCTAACTCATCTTTCCACAAATCGTCGTATAGAGTGGCACCACATCGGCTCCAGGCATTCTTCTCTTGGAAGGATGCCTGGGCCTGCAATTTTGTCAAGACATCTAGAGAAATAGGTGTCTTTGGGAAGCATACTGTGTGCAAGGAAATGTTTGTGACATCTAACAGAGCAGCTTGTTTTGCTGCTTTGTCAGCACAAGCATTTCCTTTTGCTTCCTCTAAGGTATCTTTGGTATGTGCTTGAATTTTTATAATGCCCACATGTTTTGGTAGCAAAAGGGCTGCCAATAAGCTTTGGACACGTTGTGAATGTTTTATGGGCTTACCTGCGGAGGTAAGGAAATTTCTTGATTTCCAAATTGGACCATAATCATGTGCGACCCCAAATGCATACCTTGAGTCTGTATAGATGTTGGCTGTTTGGTCAGCAGCATATTCACAGGCTTTTGTGAGGGCACAGAGCTCAGCCTCCTGAGCCGACATGGTCGGTGGTAAAGCTTCCTGAAAAATAACCTCAGACAAAGATACTACTGCATATCCCGTATGTGGCTTACCATCCTCAGTGTGAAACCTTGAACCATCAACAAACAGTATAAGATCAGGGTTTTGCAAAGGCACATCAGTGACATGTGAGAGACCAGTAGTTTCTGATGAAACCAGTTCCATGCAATTATGGTCTGATTCAGATGTAGTTTGTTGAGGAAGTAGGGTGGCTGGGTTTAAGACTTTGCACCTTTGAATTGTGAGATTAGGTGGGGTCAGTAATGCCACCTCATATTTAGTAAGTCTGGCAGAAGACAAATGTTTAGTCTGGACCCTGTTGAGAATTTCTTTAACCGAGTGTGGAACCATCAAAATTAGGCTATGTCCTAGCACAATGTCTGCAACCTTGTCCATCAGTAAGGCAGCAGCTGCAACCGATCTGACACAGCTTGGGGAGCCTTTGATAACAGGGTCTAATATACAAGAGACATAGGCCACAGGCCTTTGCTTACCCCCGTGCTTCTGAGTGAGAACCCCTGATGCCTGGCCATTTAGTTCATGGCAATAGAGGAAAAAAAACTTTTTGGTAATCAGGTAGTGCCAGTGCAGGTGCAGTGGAAACTGCCAATTGTAGCTGTTGCATGGCTTCCTGATGAGTTTTTTCAAAGGTAAACCTCTCACCTGCTGTAAGTGCATACAGTGGAGCCATTAACTGTGACGCATTGGGAATCCAGTCTCTGCAATATCCCACTAGTCCCAGAAAGGCTCTCAACTGTCTGTTATTCCTCGGCAGGGGGTAGTCTCTAATCAGCTGTGCACGCTGGGCTGTCAGGTGCTTGCTGCCTGCAGAAATACAATGACCAAGAAAAATAACTTTGTCTTGACAAAACTGAAGTTTCTGCTTAGAGGCCTTGTTCCCTGTCTGTGCCAGAAACACCAGTAGGCTAATGGTTTCTTCTTTGCAAGTGGACTGAACCCTACAACACAGAAGAAGGTCATCAACATACTGAAGTAGGACTGTGTCACTGTGCTTTGGTTTCCACTGAGATAGGATTTGGGATAATGCAGCATTATATTCTGAGGGGGAGCTTACCATACCCTGGGGGAGCCTCTTCCATGTATACTGTTGCCCAGCCATGGTAAATGCAAAATAATGCTGACACTCTATGCTAATGGGAACAGAAAAATATGCATTAGCCAAATCAATAACAGAAAAACAAGTAGCTGTGGGAGGAATTTGAGTCAGCAGAGTGTGCGGATTTGGAACAATAGGAGTATCTTCTTCTATTAACTTATTTACCTCCCGTAAATCATGTACCAACCGGTATACAGGTGGTTGTCCTGGTTCACCCTTCTTTTTAACTGGAAATAGAGGAGTATTTGCAGGGGAAGTACATTTGGCAACTACATCCTTTAACAGATATTTTTCAAGTTGTAATTGTATCCCTTCAATCTGTTGTGGATTCAGTGGATACTGGGGCTTACGTGGGAGGTGGGCTCCTTCCTTTAGTTTGACATGTACAGGTGTCACATTCAATAATCCAACATCGTACTGGTCAATTGCCCACAGAGTTTCAGGTACTTGACTCAAGTCAGGTATGTCAGCTGCATCTGCACATTTAGCCAGTAATATGGCAGCAGAAGCTTGATTTAACACCTCATCGGATAGGGGAGTAGTTACTTTGATTCCTTCAGGTGTGTACTGAATGCAGGCTTGTATTTGTGACAACACATCAGCCCCTAGAAGATTTTCAGGAGTGGATGAGGACACTAAAAGACTAGTAATGATCTCTGTTTGATTTCCTAATTTTAGTTTAACAGGCTTTGTTTCTTGTAGTGGGCATGGAACTCCTCCTAGTCCAATACCATTAATAATTTTTCCTGACAATATACTAGAAGGTATTTTTTCTGCTTTCAGAACACTTCTGGCCGCCCCAGTGTCAACCAAACAGTCTAGGTTTATATTTTGAAAATTAGAAAAAGTAAGGGGTATAAAAGCATCTTGAATGTTACCATTATTTTTGAGAGCACACATCACATTCTCAAAGCCTTCATTAGACACTGGTTGGCCTTCTTGTCAATAACTACCCAAGTTAGAAGACTCCCTCTGTTCTAGTTCTGGATCAGTTTGATGTTTAGCTTCATCATTCCTGCAATTTTTAGCATAATGCCCCCTTTTCCTACATCTGTAACAGGTTACATTGGAGGGATCATGTTTTCCTGACTTAAAATGTTTTCCCTTATTTTTCTGACCTCTATTTTCACGTAAAAATTTACCATTAGGACCTACATACATTACCTTCTGTGGTCTGGTTTTCTCCTTATCCTCTATATCTCTTTCTATGTTCCTAGCTAAATCCATTATAGCAAAGGACCCCATTGTCCTCCATTCTGGTCTTACCATCTTTATTCTGTTACTCACCTTTATGTTAAATCCACTCATCAAAGCACTTCTAAGGATTCCATCAATCACTTCCTCATTTGCATTCTGACAACATGCGGCAACATGCTCACTCATTCTTTGAAAGAACATGTCACAAGTTTCATTTGCACCCTGGGTTGTCTGTAATAGACCAGCCCAGTCTCCCCCTTTGTATTGTTTTTCTACCTGAGTACAGAAGGTGTTAATCCATGTCTCACCCTCTTTCACATCCGTATCTGGTGTAGGCTCTTTAAGACTGCCACTGCTATTAATAATTTGATTAGTGATTTGGGCACCCAGGCATGCACTACAAATTCTGTACATATCATATGCTGAACACTGATAAGCAATTTGTAATGTTTTCATCTTTTTTGTGAAAGCGTGTGGATTCCTTTTAGGGTCAGGCATGGTTTCTATAATTATCTGTAGATCAGAGTTAGTAAAGGGGACATGCCAGGTGACAAAAGTCCTTGCCCCATCAGTTGCTGTTATTGTTTGGGTTCTCACAGGCCCCCAAAAATTTGATTGATTGGGTGAAATAGGGGACATGGGAGGCTGTTGTGTTATTACAGGCCTTCCAGAGGGGGAGGAAGTTAGAATGGCAGAGAAACCCTCTGGTAATGGCATAGTAGCATCTGCACCTATTGTTGTTTCAGCCTGGGGGGGTGGGGGTGCAAATGAATTATGCCTATTGGAACTGTTTGTTTCCTTTTGATCACCATACGTTGGTGGGGGTGGTAATGTAGGGTATAATCTGCTTACAGTCATCTCAGCAATATTGTTATCAGGTTCTTCACAACTGTATTCATATAACTTTCTCACAGGACAATAAGTTTCCCTGAATCTCTTCTTCATCATGTTTTCACACTGTTCACTTGCATTTATCCATTTATCTAGTGCCTGCCTGTCTTTTCTTGTTTTGAAAGTACTTGGATAGTACTTTTTACATTCTTCCCAGAACTTGGGGTCAAGCTTCCCTTCTAGAGGTACAAACCCTTGTGTGCCTTGGTTCCATTTCTTCAGGGAACGGACCGTTCCTGCTCCAAAGTTATATATCATAAAATCTTTGGCGGTCCAGGAAGGTTTAGCAGTGGGATCACACAGATCCTCATTTGAGGTGTACGCGGTGGTACAATTCCCCATCTCACACGGTGATGAGACTTCCTGAAGAATTAGCCTATTACCAGGTCTCCAAGTCACACAGACACAAAAGTACCTAGGTAATAGCAGGAACTTCTATATCTGGCCCCAATCCTTGCCCAGGATCTATACCAGACTATAAAGCATAAATCAGCCACACAGATTGACAGGCCCACAGATTAATCAGGGTGTTATACAGATTAAAATAGTTCAAGAATGTAAAAAGCACTCCTTTTTCAGAGATCAACCACTCATATGCAGGACACACAACATAACATATTCCAATAAATGGTGCAGTATAATAGGACAAATTTTAGAACCTGTGAGAGAGAGAGAGTATATAACCTGATAGTAATTCTTCCCTAAAAAGTCTTCCACTTCAGTTTATAGGCACTGTTGTGAAATAGAAGAAGACAGTTCTCCTGCTTATTGTGTGATTTTATGAAGAATCACGCAGAAGAGAACGGGAAGACAGTTTTTTCAATCATGCTAGTACTAATGTTTCAAGCAGTGCTGTTTTTTAAGCAGCCCATCACCCTTGGCAATAAACCAGGGCCCCACCACATATAGTACTTTATCAATCACACGTTATGAATGATCTTGAGTCCGAAGACCCGATTCCTGACCTGGTCGGTCTCCCGATCGCAGGAACTGCAGAAATCCTACCTAACCACACATTGCTCCTGAAATAGGGCAAATCATTCAGCAGAACACACTCATGCAAAGGACAGTATAAAAATAAGAACACAGTATGGAAAAGAAGAGAAAAAAAAAAAAATAAATAAACAATTCAACAGCCAAGGTTCTTGGGAAGGGTATTGTTCCTACAACATCGACTTACAGAAAAGCACAGCACAAGGAGAAATCACAGTAAGCTAAAGTGAGCTTACCTTTGCCGGCAGAAGTGAATTTCCAAGTTGTGCTGTCCTGTTCCGTGTCTTTAGCGATGTCTGAAGAACGTCCCTTTCCGGCTCAAGAAGGACCAATTGATAGGGAAACCCCAAAACTCAAGGGGTTTCAGTAACGTTGACTGCTGAGGCCGAATTTAAAAGAGAAAAAAAAATTATTTTACAAGCATGCAGGGAGAGCAACAAGCAATACAGAGTATTGTTTCAAAAATGGCTGCTCTACTAACTAAGGGTTGTCTAGTACAATTTATACAGTCTAACGTGGGTGGAACCTAGCTAACTAATTTCTTTTGAAGTCCCATGTGGTGACATTTTGGAGTCTTTTGGAGTCTTTTGGTATGCGGACGGCTATTCACATAGATGTGTGACTTCCAGTTTGGTACTTGAACAAATCTTCAAAGACTTGAGATGGCAATCTTGCAAATGAAGGGCTTGGCAACTGGTGTGAAACTAGTTGTCTCAAAAACAAGAAATACAGGATGTTAGATAATCAGTTTAATTACAAATATTTTGTAGAAAATATTTTATTTCTGTTTATAACTAAAATGGCTGTTCCCTTTTCCCCATCACTTGCTTGAGCAAAGGGCTTTCTTTCACACACAAAGACGAGTTGAACCTGATTCTGGTGATAAAACGAGCTAAAAAACACTCAGCAAAAGGATGGCCCTTGCGCCAAGGGAGTCTTGTCTCTTGGCCATGGAAGCCTGGCTGTGCTTTCTTTAATGGACGGCTTTTGTCCAATACTGCCTGCGTAACTTTGGGCATGCCAAGCCACGGCCTTATGCTTTGCGGTAGTCCTTAAGTATCAAGGTATCGGCTGAAGCCACAGCTAGCCAAAAGTGTCAACGCCTTGGAGCATGTTATGAGGATGACTCTGGCTTCCCATGTTGACTAGAGACACGAGAGGTTGGCAATGCTCACTGCGCTCGGTTCCAAGCCTCCACAACAAAATCAAAAGCAAGGCGCTTCCGGGAAGCGTGGCTTTCTTTGGAGGATGCGGGCATTGATCCCGCTACCTCTCGCATGCTAAGCGTGCGCTCTACCACTTGAGCTAATCCCCCTTTGCTGGAGGCTCTTATTTGTGTTATGGCTGATCCCTGCTCTCTCATGTGCTATGGGCAATAAATGCAGGTTTCAAAAACTAGAGACAGGAGGGGTTGGCAATGCTCAATGCTCACTGCGCTCGGTTCCGAGCCTCCACAACAAAATCAAAAGCAAGGCGCTTGCGGGAAGCGTGGCTTTCTTTGGAGGATGCGGGCATTGATCCCGCTACCTCTCGAATGCAAATCGAGCGCTCTACCATTTGAGCTAATCCCCTTTGCTGGAGGCACTGATTTGTGTTATGGCTGATCCCTGCTCTCTCATGTGCTATGCGCAATAAATGCAGGTTTCAAAAACAGTCACACCGACTGACCAATAAACCCCTAGTGCTTTGACGCATTCCACCAGACTTGAAATGTGGGCAGTGAGCTACCCGAGGGGCTCTAAACACAAAGAGGACGTAATTGCATTGGCCGGGAATCGAACCCGGGCCTCCCGCGTGGCAGGCGAGAATTCTACCACTGAACCACCAATGCTCCACACGCACGCAACTGCTGTCAACCTCGCTCAGCCGGGTCTAGGAGAGTCCAGCTTTCGTCCACCGTTACCATCTCTGTGAAGGCATTCGCATGTGGGTCAAGTTCACCCAAAGATGCTCCTCCTCTCGAAAGCCAATTAAATCCTGGTTTTATGGAAAACTTTCCAACAGCAGGAGCAGAGTGGCGCAGCGGAAGCGTGCTGGGCCCATAACCCAGAGGTCGATGGATCGAAACCATCCTCTGCTAAGTTGTATTTTCTTATGCCAATCGATATTTGCTTGCTTGAGCAAAGGGCTTTCTTTCACACACAAAGACGAGTTGAACCTGATTCTGGTGATAAAACGAGCTAAAAAACACTCAGCAAAAGGATGGCCCTTGCGCCAAGGGAGTCTTGTCTCTTGGCCATGGAAGCCTGGCTGTGCTTTCTTTAATGGACGGCTTTTGTCCAATACTGCCTGCGTAACTTTGGGCATGCCAAGCCACGGCCTTATGCTTTGCGGTAGTCCTTAAGTATCAAGGTATCGGCTGAAGCCACAGCTAGCCAAAAGTGTCAACGCCTTGGAGCATGTTATGAGGATGACTCTGGCTTCCCATGTTGACTAGAGACACGAGAGGTTGGCAATGCTCACTGCGCTCGGTTCCAAGCCTCCACAACAAAATCAAAAGCAAGGCGCTTCCGGGAAGCGTGGCTTTCTTTGGAGGATGCGGGCATTGATCCCGCTTCCTCTCGCATGCTAAGCGTGCGCTCTACCACTTGAGCTAATCCCCCTTTGCTGGAGGCTCTTATTTGTGTTATGGCTGATCCCTGCTCTCTCATGTGCTATGGGCAATAAATGCAGGTTTCAAAAACTAGAGACAGGAGGGGTTGGCAATGCTCAATGCTCACTGCGCTCGGTTCTGAGCCTCCACAACAAAATCAAAAGCAAGGCGCTTGCGGGAAGCGTGGCTTTCTTTGGAGGATGCAGGCATTGATCCCGCTACCTCTCGAATGCAAGCGCTCTACCATTTGAGCTAATCCCCCTTTGCTGGAGGCTCTTATTTGTGTTATGGCTGATCCCTGCTCTCTCATGTGCTATGCGCAATAAATGCAGGTTTCAAAAACAGTCACACCGGCTGACCAATAAACCCCTAGTGCTTTGACGCATTCCACCAGACTTGAAATGTGGGCAGTGAGCTACCCGAGGGGCTCTAAACACAAAGAGGACGTAATTGCATTGGCCGGGAATCGAACCCGGGCCTCCCGCGTGGCAGGCGAGAATTCTACCACTGAACCACCAATGCTCCACACGCACGCAACTGCTGTCAACCTCGCTCAGCCGGGTCTAGGAGAGTCCAGCTTTCGTCCACCGTTACCATCTCTGTGAAGGCATTCGCATGTGGGTCAAGTTCACCCAAAGATGCTCCTCCTCTCGAAAGCCAATTAAATCCTGGTTTTATGGAAAACTTTCCAACAGCAGGAGCAGAGTGGCGCAGCGGAAGCGTGCTGGGCCCATAACCCAGAGGTCGATGGATCGAAACCATCCTCTGCTAAGTTGTATTTTCTTATGCTAATCGATATTTGCTTGCTTGAGCAAAGGGCTTTCTTTCACACACAAAGACGAGTTGAACCTGATTCTGGTGATAAAACGAGCTAAAAAACACTCAGCAAAAGGATGGCCCTTGCGCCAAGGGAGTCTTGTCTCTTGGCCATGGAAGCCTGGCTGTGCTTTCTTTAATGGACGGCTTTTGTCCAATACTGCCTGCGTAACTTTGGGCATGCCAAGCCACGGCCTTATGCTTTGCGGTAGTCCTTAAGAATCAAGGTATCGGCTGAAGCCACAGCTAGCCAAAAGTGTCAACGCCTTGGAGCATGTTATGAGGATGACTCTGGCTTCCCATGTTGACTAGAGACACGAGGGGTTGGCAATGCTCACTGCGCTCGGTTCCAAGCCTCCACAACAAAATCAAAAGCAAGGCGCTTCCGGGAAGCGTGGCTTTCTTTGGAGGATGCGGGCATTGATCCCGCTACCTCTCGCATGCTAAGCGAGCGCTCTACCACTTGAGCTAATCCACCTTTGATGGAGGCTTTTATTTGTGTTATGGCTGATCCCTGCTCTCTCATGTGCTATGGGCAATAAATGCAGGTTTCAAAAACTAGAGACAGGAGGGGTTGGCAATGCTCAATGCTCACTGCGCTCGGTTCCGAGCCTCCAC
>NC_138770.1:82481682-82509182 GCF_965119305.1 Pelophylax lessonae | reverse complement strand
TGCAGGTTTCAAAAACAGTCACACCGACTGACCAATAAACCCCTAGTGCTTTGACGCATTCCACCAGACTTGAAATGTGGGCAGTGAGCTACCCGAGGGGCTCTAAACACATAGAGGACGTAATTGCATTGGCCGGGAATCGAACCCGGGCCTCCCGCGTGGCAGGCGAGAATTCTACCACTGAACCACCAATGCTCCACACGCACGCAACTGCTGTCAACCTCGCTCAGCCGGGCCTAGGAGAGTCCAGCTTTCGTCCACCGTTACCATCTCTGTGAAGGCATTCGCATGTGGGTCAAGTTCACCCAAAGATGCTCCTCCTCTCGAAAGCCAATTAAATCCTGGTTTTATGGAAAACTTTCCAACAGCAGGAGCAGAGTGGCGCAGCGGAAGCGTGCTGGGCCCATAACCCAGAGGTCGATGGATCGAAACCATCCTCTGCTAAGTTGTATTTTCTTATGCCAATCGATATTTGCTTGCTTGAGCAAAGGGCTTTCTTTCACACACAAAGACGAGTTGAACCTGATTCTGGTGATAAAACGAGCTAAAAAACACTCAGCAAAAGGATGGCCCTTGCGCCAAGGGAGTCTTGTCTCTTGGCCATGGAAGCCTGGCTGTGCTTTCTTTAATGGACGGCTTTTGTCCAATACTGCCTGCGTAACTTTGGGCATGCCAAGCCACGGCCTTATGCTTTGCGGTAGTCCTTAAGTATCAAGGTATCGGCTGAAGCCATAGCTAGCCAAAAGTTTCAACGCCTTGGAGCATGTTATGAGGATGACTCTGGCTTCCCATGTTGACTAGAGACACGAGGGGTTGGCAATGCTCACTGCGCTCGGTTCCAAGCCTCCACAACAAAATCAAAAGCAAGGCGCTTGCGGGAAGCGTGGCTTTCTTTGGAGGATGCGGGCATTGATCCCGCTACCTCTCGAATGCAAATCGAGCGCTCTACCATTTGAGCTAATCCCCCTTTGCTGGAGGCTCTTATTTGTGTTATGGCTGATCCCTGCTCTCTCATGTGCTATGCGCAATAAATGCAGGTTTCAAAAACAGTCACACCGACTGACCAATAAACCCCTAGTGCTTTGACGCATTCCACCAGACTTGAAATGTGGGCAGTGAGCTACCCGAGGGGCTCTAAACACAAAAAGGACGTAATTGCATTGGCCGGGATTCGAACCCGGGCCTCCCGCGTGGCAGGCGAGAATTCTACCACTGAACCACCAATGCTCCACACGCACGCAACTGCTGTCAACCTCGCTCAGCCGGGCCTAGGAGAGTCCAGCTTTCGTCCACCGTTACCATCTCTGTGAAGGCATTCGCATGTGGGTCAAGTTCACCCAAAGATGCTCCTCCTCTCGAAAGCCAATTAAATCCTGGTTTTATGGAAAACTTTCCAACAGCAGGAGCAGAGTGGCGCAGCGGAAGCATGCTGGGCCCATAACCCAGAGGTCGATGGATCGAAACCATCCTCTGCTAAGTTGTATTTTCTTATGCCAATCGATATTTGCTTGCTTGAGCAAAGGGCTTTCTTTCACACACAAAGACGAGTTGAACCTGATTCTGGTGATAAAACGAGCTAAAAAACACTCAGCAAAAGGATGGCCCTTGCGCCAAGGGAGTCTTGTCTCTTGGCCATGGAAGCCTGGCTGTGCTTTCTTTAATGGACGGCTTTTGTCCAATACTGCCTGCGTAACTTTGGGCATGCCAAGCCACGGCCTTATGCTTTGCGGTAGTCCTTAAGTATCAAGGTATCGGCTGAAGCCACAGCTAGCCAAAAGTGTCAACGCCTTGGAGCATGTTATGAGGATGACTCTGGCTTCCCATGTTGACTAGAGACACGAGGGGTTGGCAATGCTCACTGCGCTCGGTTCCAAGTCTCCACAACAAAATCAAAAGCAAGGCGCTTCCGGGAAGCGTGGCTTTCTTTGGAGGATGCGGGCATTGATCCCGCTACCTCTCGCATGCTAAGCGAGCGCTCTACCACTTGAGCTAATCCCCCTTTGCTGGAGGCTCTTATTTGTGTTATGGCTGATCCCTGCTCTCTCATGTGCTATGGGCAATAAATGCAGGTTTCAAAAACTAGAGACAGGAGGGGTTGGCAATGCTCAATGCTCACTGCGCTCGGTTCCGAGCCTCCACAACAAAATCAAAAGCAAGGCGCTTGCGGGAAGCGTGGCTTTCTTTGGAGGATGCGGGCATTGATCCCGCTACCTCTCGCATGCTAAGCGAGCGCTCTACCACTTGAGCTAATCCCCCTTTGCTGGAGGCTCTTATTTGTGTTATGGCTGATCCCTGCTCTCTCATGTGCTATGGGCAATAAATGCAGGTTTCAAAAACTAGAGACAGGAGGGGTTGGCAATGCTCAATGCTCACTGCGCTCGGTTCCGAGCCTCCACAACAAAAACAAAAGCAAGGCGCTTGCGGGAAGCGTGGCTTTCTTTGGAGGATGCGGGCATTGATCCCGCTACCTATCGAATGCAAATCGAGCGCTCTACCATTTGAGCTAATCCCCCTTTGCTGGAGGCTCTTATTTGTGTTATGGCTGATCCCTGCTCTCTCATGTGCTATGCGCAATAAATGCAGGTTTCAAAAACAGTCACACCGACTGACCAATAAACCCCTAGTGCTTTGACGCATTCCACCAGACTTGAAATGTGGGCAGTTTTCAAAAACTAGAGACAGGAGGGGTTGGCAATGCTCAATGCTCACTGCGCTCGGTTCCGAGCCTCCACAACAAAATCAAAAGCAAGGCGCTTGCGGGAAGCGTGGCTTTCTTTGGAGGATGCAGGCATTGATCCCGCTACCTCTCGCATGCTAAGCGAGCGCTCTACCACTTGAGCTAATCCCCCTTTGCTGGAGGCTCTTATTTGTGTTATGGCTGATCCCTGCTCTCTCATGTGCTATGGGCAATAAATGCAGGTTTCAAAAACTAGAGACAGGAGGGGTTGGCAATGCTCAATGCTCACTGCGCTCGGTTCCGAGCCTCCACAACAAAATCAAAAGCAAGGCGCTTGCGGGAAGCGTGGCTTTCTTTGGAGGATGCAGGCATTGATCCCGCTACCTCTCGAATGCAAATCGAGCGCTTTACCATTTGAGCTAATCCCCCTTTGCTGGAGGCTCTTATTTGTGTTATGGCTGATCCCTGCTCTCTCATGTGCTATGCGCAATAAATGCAGGTTTCAAAAACAGTCACACCGACTGACCAATAAACCCCTAGTGCTTTGACGCATTCCACCAGACTTGAAATGTGGGCAATGAGCTACCCGAGGGGCTCTAAACACAAAGAGGACGTAATTGCATTGGCCGGGAATCGAACCCGGGCCTCCCGCGTGGCAGGCGAGAATTCTACCACTGAACCACCAATGCTCCACACGCACGCAACTGCTGTCAACCTCGCTCAGCCGGGTCTAGGAGAGTCCAGCTTTCGTCCACCGTTACCATCTCTGTGAAGGCATTCGCATGTGGGTCAAGTTCACCCAAAGATGCTCCTCCTCTCGAAAGCCAATTAAATCCTGGTTTTATGGAAAACTTTCCAACAGCAGGAGCAGAGTGGCGCAGCGAAAGCGTGCTGGGCCCATAATCCAGAGGTCGATGGATCGAAACCATCCTCTGCTAAGTTGTATTTTCTTATGCCAATCGATATTTGCTTGCTTGAGCAAAGGGCTTTCTTTCACACACAAAGACGAGTTGAACCTGATTCTGGTGATAAAACGAGCTAAAAAACACTCAGCAAAAGGATGGCCCTTGCGCCAAGGGAGTCTTGTCTCTTGGCCATGGAAGCCTGGCTGTGCTTTCTTTAATGGACGGCTTTTGTCCAATACTGCCTGCGTAACTTTGGGCATGCCAAGCCACGGCCTTATGCTTTGCGGTAGTCCTTAAGTATCAAGGTATCGGCTGAAGCCACAGCTAGCCAAAAGTGTCAACGCCTTGGAGCATGTTATGAGGATGACTCTGGCTTCCCATGTTGACTAGAGACACGAGGGGTTGGCAATGCTCACTGCGCTCGGTTCCAAGCCTCCACAACAAAATCAAAAGCAAGGCGCTTCCGGGAAGCGTGGCTTTCTTTGGAGGATGCGGGCATTGATCCCGCTACCTCTCGCATGCTAAGCGAGCGCTCTACCACTTGAGCTAATCCCCCTTTGCTGGAGGCTCTTATTTGTGTTATGGCTGATCCCTGCTCTCTCATGTGCTATGGGCAATAAATGCAGGTTTCAAAAACTAGAGACAGGAGGGGTTGGCAATGCTCAATGCTCACTGCGCTCGGTTCCGAGCCTCCACAACAAAATCAAAAGCAAGGCGCTTGCGGGAAGCGTGGCTTTCTTTGGAGGATGCAGGCATTGATCCCGCTACCTCTCGAATGCAAATCGAGCGCTCTACCATTTGAGCTAATCCCCCTTTGCTGGAGGCTTTTATTTGTGTTATGGCTGATCCCTGCTCTCTCATGTGCTATGGGCAATAAATGCAGGTTTCAAAAACTAGAGACAGGAGGGGTTGGCAATGCTCAATGCTCACTGCGCTTGGTTCCGAGCCTCCACAACAAAATCAAAAGCAAGGCGCTTGCGGGAAGCGTGGCTTTCTTTGGAGGATGCGGGCATTGATCCCGCTACCTCTCAAATGCAAATCGAGCGCTCTACCATTTGAGTTAATCCCCCTTTGCTGGAGGCTCTTATTTGTGTTATGGCTGATCCCTGCTCTCTCATGTGCTATGCGCAATAAATGCAGGTTTCAAAAACAGTCACACCGACTGACCAATAAACTCCTAGTGCTTTGACGCATTCCACCAGACTTGAAATGTGGGCAGTGAGCTACCCGAGGGGCTCTAAACACAAAGAGGACGTAATTGCATTGGCCGGGAATCGAACCCGGGCCTCCCGCGTGGCAGGCGAGAATTCTACCACTGAACCACCAATGCTCCACACGCACGCAACTGCTGTCAACCTCGCTCAGCCGGGTCTAGGAGAGTCCAGCTTTCGTCCACCGTTACCATCTCTGTGAAGGCATTCGCATGTGGGTCAAGTTCACCCAAAGATGCTCCTCCTCTCGAAAGCCAATTAAATCCTGGTTTTATGGAAAACTTTCCAACAGCAGGAGCAGAGTGGCGCAGCGGAAGCGTGCTGGGCCCATAACCCAGAGGTCGACGGATCGAAACCATCCTCTGCTAAGTTGTATTTTCTTATGCCAATCGATATTTGCTTGCTTGAGCAAAGGGCTTTCTTTCACACACAAAGACGAGTTGAACCTGATTCTGGTGATAAAACGAGCTAAAAAACACTCAGCAAAAGGATGGCCCTTGCGCCAAGGGAGTCTTGTCTCTTGGCCATGGAAGCCTGGCTGTGCTTTCTTTAATGGACGGCTTTTGTCCAATACTGCCTGCGTAACTTTGGGCATGCCAAGCCACGGCCTTATGCTTTGCGGTAGTCCTTAAGTATCAAGGTATCGGCTGAAGCCATAGCTAGCCAAAAGTTTCAACGCCTTGGAGCATGTTATGAGGATGACTCTGGCTTCCCATGTTGACTAGAGACACGAGGGGTTGGCAATGCTCACTGCGCTCGGTTCCAAGCCTCCACAACAAAATCAAAAGCAAGGCGCTTGCGGGAAGCGTGGCTTTCTTTGGAGGATGCGGGCATTGATCCCGCTACCTCTCGAATGCAAATCGAGCGCTCTACCATTTGAGCTAATCCCCCTTTGCTGGAGGCTCTTATTTGTGTTATGGCTGATCCCTGCTCTCTCATGTGCTATGCGCAATAAATGCAGGTTTCAAAAACAGTCACACCGACTGACCAATAAACCCCTAGTGCTTTGACGCATTCCACCAGACTTGAAATGTGGGCAGTGAGCTACCCGAGGGGCTCTAAACACAAAAAGGACGTAATTGCATTGGCCGGGAATCGAACCCGGGCCTCCCGCGTGGCAGGCGAGAATTCTACCACTGAACCACCAATGCTCCACACGCACGCAACTGCTGTCAACCTCGCTCAGCCGGGCCTAGGAGAGTCCAGCTTTCGTCCACCGTTACCATCTCTGTGAAGGCATTCGCATGTGGGTCAAGTTCACCCAAAGATGCTCCTCCTCTCGAAAGCCAATTAAATCCTGGTTTTATGTTTTTTTTTATTTGTGTTATGGCTGATCCCTGCTCTCTCATGTGCTATGGGCAATAAATGCAGGTTTCAAAAACTAGAGACAGGAGGGGTTGGCAATGCTCAATGCTCACTGCGCTCGGTTCCGAGCCTCCACAACAAAATCAAAAGCAAGGCGCTTGCGGGAAGCGTGGCTTTCTTTGGAGGATGCAGGCATTGATCCCGCTACCTCTCGCATGCTAAGCGAGCGCTCTACCACTTGAGCTAATCCCCCTTTGCTGGAGGCTCTTATTTGTGTTATGGCTGATCCCTGCTCTCTCATGTGCTATGGGCAATAAATGCAGGTTTCAAAAACTAGAGACAGGAGGGGTTGGCAATGCTCAATGCTCACTGCGCTCGGTTCCGAGCCTCCACAACAAAATCAAAAGCAAGGCGCTTGCGGGAAGCGTGGCTTTCTTTGGAGGATGCAGGCATTGATCCCGCTACCTCTCGAATGCAAATCGAGCGCTCTACCATTTGAGCTAATCCCCCTTTGCTGGAGGCTCTTATTTGTGTTATGGCTGATCCCTGCTCTCTCATGTGCTATGCGCAATAAATGCAGGTTTCAAAAACAGTCACACCGACTGACCAATAAACCCCTAGTGCTTTGACGCATTCCACCAGACTTGAAATGTGGGCAATGAGCTACCCGAGGGGCTCTAAACACAAAGAGGACGTAATTGCATTGGCCGGGAATCGAACCCGGGCCTCCCGCGTGGCAGGCGAGAATTCTACCACTGAACCACCAATGCTCCACACGCGCGCAACTGCTGTCAACCTCGCTCAGCCGGGTCTAGGAGAGTCCAGCTTTCGTCCACCGTTACCATCTCTGTGAAGGCATTCGCATGTGGGTCAAGTTCACCCAAAGATGCTCCTCCTCTCGAAAGCCAATTAAATCCTGGTTTTATGGAAAACTTTCCAACAGCAGGAGCAGAGTGGCGCAGCGAAAGCGTGCTGGGCCCATAACCCAGAGGTCGATGGATCGAAACCATCCTCTGCTAAGTTGTATTTTCTTATGCCAATCGATATTTGCTTGCTTGAGCAAAGGGCTTTCTTTCACACACAAAGACGAGTTGAACCTGATTCTGGTGATAAAACGAGCTAAAAAACACTCAGCAAAAGGATGGCCCTTGCGCCAAGGGAGTCTTGTCTCTTGGCCATGGAAGCCTGGCTGTGCTTTCTTTAATGGACGGCTTTTGTCCAATACTGCCTGCGTAACTTTGGGCATGCCAAGCCACGGCCTTATGCTTTGCGGTAGTCCTTAATTATCAAGGTATCGGCTGAAGCCACAGCTAGCCAAAAGTGTCAACGCCTTGGAGCATGTTATGAGGATGACTCTGGCTTCCCATGTTGACTAGAGACACGAGGGGTTGGCAATGCTCACTGCGCTCGGTTCCAAGCCTCCACAACAAAATCAAAAGCAAGGCGCTTCCGGGAAGCGTGGCTTTCTTTGGAGGATGCGGGCATTGATCCCGCTACCTCTCGCATGCTAAGCGAGCGCTCTACCACTTGAGCTAATCCCCCTTTGCTGGAGGCTCTTATTTGTGTTATGGCTGATCCCTGCTCTCTCATGTGCTATGGGCAATAAATGCAGGTTTCAAAAACTAGAGACAGGAGGGGTTGGCAATGCTCAATGCTCACTGCGCTCGGTTCCGAGCCTCCACAACAAAATCAAAAGCAAGGCGCTTGCGGGAAGCGTGGCTTTCTTTGGAGGATGCAGGCATTGATCCCGCTACCTCTCGAATGCAAATCGAGCGCTCTACCATTTGAGCTAATCCCCCTTTGCTGGAGGCTCTTATTTGTGTTATGGCTGATCCCTGCTCTCTCATGTGCTATGGGCAATAAATGCAGGTTTCAAAAACTAGAGACAGGAGGGGTTGGCAATGCTCAATGCTCACTGCGCTTGGTTCCGAGCCTCCACAACAAAATCAAAAGCAAGGCGCTTGCGGGAAGCGTGGCTTTCTTTGGAGGATGCGGGCATTGATCCCGCTACCTCTCAAATGCAAATCGAGCGCTCTACCATTTGAGTTAATCCCCCTTTGCTGGAGGCTCTTATTTGTGTTATGGCTGATCCCTGCTCTCTCATGTGCTATGCGCAATAAATGCAGGTTTCAAAAACAGTCACACCGACTGACCAATAAACCCCTAGTGCTTTGACGCATTCCACCAGACTTGAAATGTGGGCAGTGAGCTACCCGAGGGGCTCTAAACACAAAGAGGACGTAATTGCATTGGCCGGGAATCGAACCCGGGCCTCCCGCGTGGCAGGCGAGAATTCTACCACTGAACCACCAATGCTCCACACGCACGCAACTGCTGTCAACCTCGCTCAGCCGGGTCTAGGAGAGTCCAGCTTTCGTCCACCGTTACCATCTCTGTGAAGGCATTCGCATGTGGGTCAAGTTCACCCAAAGATGCTCCTCCTCTCGAAAGCCAATTAAATCCTGGTTTTATGGAAAACTTTCCAACAGCAGGAGCAGAGTGGCGCAGCGGAAGCGTGCTGGGCCCATAACCCAGAGGTCGACGGATCGAAACCATCCTCTGCTAAGTTGTATTTTCTTATGCCAATCGATATTTGCTTGCTTGAGCAAAGGGCTTTCTTTCACACACAAAGACGAGTTGAACCTGATTCTGGTGATAAAACGAGCTAAAAAACACTCAGCAAAAGGATGGCCCTTGCGCCAAGGGAGTCTTGTCTCTTGGCCATGGAAGCCTGGCTGTGCTTTCTTTAATGGACGGCTTTTGTCCAATACTGCCTGCGTAACTTTGGGCATGCCAAGCCACGGCCTTATGCTTTGCGGTAGTCCTTAAGTATCAAGGTATCGGCTGAAGCCATAGCTAGCCAAAAGTTTCAACGCCTTGGAGCATGTTATGAGGATGACTCTGGCTTCCCATGTTGACTAGAGACACGAGGGGTTGGCAATGCTCACTGCGCTCGGTTCCAAGCCTCCACAACAAAATCAAAAGCAAGGCGCTTGCGGGAAGCGTGGCTTTCTTTGGAGGATGCGGGCATTGATCCCGCTACCTCTCGAATGCAAATCGAGCGCTCTACCATTTGAGCTAATCCCCCTTTGCTGGAGGCTCTTATTTGTGTTATGGCTGATCCCTGCTCTCTCATGTGCTATGCGCAATAAATGCAGGTTTCAAAAACAGTCACACCGACTGACCAATAAACCCCTAGTGCTTTGACGCATTCCACCAGACTTGAAATGTGGGCAGTGAGCTACCCGAGGGGCTCTAAACACAAAAAGGACGTAATTGCATTGGCCGGGAATCGAACCCGGGCCTCCCGCGTGGCAGGCGAGAATTCTACCACTGAACCACCAATGCTCCACACGCACGCAACTGCTGTCAACCTCGCTCAGCCGGGCCTAGGAGAGTCCAGCTTTCGTCCACCGTTACCATCTCTGTGAAGGCATTCGCATGTGGGTCAAGTTCACCCAAAGATGCTCCTCCTCTCGAAAGCCAATTAAATCCTGGTTTTATGGAAAACTTTCCAACAGCAGGAGCAGAGTGGCGCAGCGGAAGCGTGCTGGGCCCATAACCCAGAGGTCGATGGATCGAAACCATCCTCTGCTAAGTTGTATTTTCTTATGCCAATCGATATTTGCTTGCTTGAGCAAAGGGCTTTCTTTCACACACAAAGACGAGTTGAACCTGATTCTGGTGATAAAACGAGCTAAAAAACACTCAGCAAAAGGATGGCCCTTGCGCCAAGGGAGTCTTGTCTCTTGGCCATGGAAGCCTGGCTGTGCTTTCTTTAATGGACGGCTTTTGTCCAATACTGCCTGCGTAACTTTGGGCATGCCAAGCCACGGCCTTATGCTTTGCGGTAGTCCTTAAGTATCAAGGTATCGGCTGAAGCCACAGCTAGCCAAAAGTGTCAACGCCTTGGAGCATGTTATGAGGATGACTCTGGCTTCCCATGTTGACTAGAGACACGAGGGGTTGGCAATGCTCACTGCGCTCGGTTCCAAGCCTCCACAACAAAATCAAAAGCAAGGCGCTTCCGTGAAGCGTGGCTTTCTTTGGAGGATGCGGGCATTGATCCCGCTACCTCTCACATGCTAAGCGAGCGCTCTACCACTTGAGCTAATCCCCCTTTGCTGGAGGCTCTTATTTGTGTTATGGCTGATCCCTGCTCTCTCATGTGCTATGGGCAATAAATGCAGGTTTCAAAAACTAGAGACAGGAGGGGTTGGCAATGCTCAATGCTCACTGCGCTCGGTTCCGAGCCTCCACAACAAAAACAAAAGCAAGGCGCTTGCGGGAAGCGTGGCTTTCTTTGGAGGATGCGGGCATTGATCCCGCTACCTCTCGAATGCAAATCGAGCGCTCTACCATTTGAGCTAATCCCCCATTGCTGGAGGCTCTTATTTGTGTTATGGCTGATCCCTGCTCTCTCATGTGCTATGCGCAATAAATGCAGGTTTCAAAAACAGTCACACCGACTGACCAATAAACCCCTAGTGCTTTGACGCATTCCACCAGACTTGAAATGTGGGCAGTTTTCAAAAACTAGAGACAGGAGGGGTTGGCAATGCTCAATGCTCACTGCGCTCGGTTCCGAGCCTCCACAACAAAATCAAAAGCAAGGCGCTTGCGGGAAGCGTGGCTTTCTTTGGAGGATGCGGGCATTGATCCCGCTACCTCTCGCATGCTAAGCGAGCGCTCTACCACTTGAGCTAATCCCCCTTTGCTGGAGGCTCTTATTTGTGTTATGGCTGATCCCTGCTCTCTCATGTGCTATGGGCAATAAATGCAGGTTTCAAAAACTAGAGACAGGAGGGGTTGGCAATGCTCAATGCTCACTGCGCTCGGTTCCGAGCCTCCACAACAAAATCAAAAGCAAGGCGCTTGCGGGAAGCGTGGCTTTCTTTGGAGGATGCAGGCATTGATCCCGCTACCTCTCGAATGCAAATCGAGCGCTCTACCATTTGAGCTAATCCCCCTTTGCTGGAGGCTCTTATTTGTGTTATGGCTGATCCCTGCTCTCTCATGTGCTATGCGCAATAAATGCAGGTTTCAAAAACAGTCACACCGACTGACCAATAAACCCCTAGTGCTTTGACGCATTCCACCAGACTTGAAATGTGGGCAATGAGCTACCCGAGGGGCTCTAAACACAAAGAGGACGTAATTGCATTGGCCGGGAATCGAACCCGGGCCTCCCGCGTGGCAGGCGAGAATTCTACCACTGAACCACCAATGCTCCACACGCACGCAACTGCTGTCAACCTCGCTCAGCCGGGTCTAGGAGAGTCCAGCTTTCGTCCACCGTTACCATCTCTGTGAAGGCATTCGCATGTGGGTCAAGTTCACCCAAAGATGCTCCTCCTCTCGAAAGCCAATTAAATCCTGGTTTTATGGAAAACTTTCCAACAGCAGGAGCAGAGTGGCGCAGCGAAAGCGTGCTGGGCCCATAACCCAGAGGTCGATGGATCGAAACCATCCTCTGCTAAGTTGTATTTTCTTATGCCAATCGATATTTGCTTGCTTGAGCAAAGGGCTTTCTTTCACACACAAAGACGAGTTGAACCTGATTCTGGTGATAAAACGAGCTAAAAAACACTCAGCAAAAGGATGGCCCTTGCGCCAAGGGAGTCTTGTCTCTTGGCCATGGAAGCCTGGCTGTGCTTTCTTTAATGGACGGCTTTTGTCCAATACTGCCTGCGTAACTTTGGGCATGCCAAGCCACGGCCTTATGCTTTGCGGTAGTCCTTAATTATCAAGGTATCGGCTGAAGCCACAGCTAGCCAAAAGTGTCAACGCCTTGGAGCATGTTATGAGGATGACTCTGGCTTCCCATGTTGACTAGAGACACGAGGGGTTGGCAATGCTCACTGCGCTCGGTTCCAAGCCTCCACAACAAAATCAAAAGCAAGGCGCTTCCGGGAAGCGTGGCTTTCTTTGGAGGATGCGGGCATTGATCCCGCTACCTCTCGCATGCTAAGCGAGCGCTCTACCACTTGAGCTAATCCCCCTTTGCTGGAGGCTCTTATTTGTGTTATGGCTGATCCCTGCTCTCTCATGTGCTATGGGCAATAAATGCAGGTTTCAAAAACTAGAGACAGGAGGGGTTGGCAATGCTCAATGCTCACTGCGCTCGGTTCCGAGCCTCCACAACAAAATCAAAAGCAAGGCGCTTGCGGGAAGCGTGGCTTTCTTTGGAGGATGCAGGCATTGATCCCGCTACCTCTCGAATGCAAATCGAGCGCTCTACCATTTGAGCTAATCCCCCTTTGCTGGAGGCTCTTATTTGTGTTATGGCTGATCCCTGCTCTCTCATGTGCTATGGGCAATAAATGCAGGTTTCAAAAACTAGAGACAGGAGGGGTTGGCAATGCTCAATGCTCACTGCGCTTGGTTCCGAGCCTCCACAACAAAATCAAAAGCAAGGCGCTTGCGGGAAGCGTGGCTTTCTTTGGAGGATGCGGGCATTGATCCCGCTACCTCTCAAATGCAAATCGAGCGCTCTACCATTTGAGTTAATCCCCCTTTGCTGGAGGCTCTTATTTGTGTTATGGCTGATCCCTGCTCTCTCATGTGCTATGCGCAATAAATGCAGGTTTCAAAAACAGTCACACCGACTGACCAATAAACCCCTAGTGCTTTGACGCATTCCACCAGACTTGAAATGTGGGCAGTGAGCTACCCGAGGGGCTCTAAACACAAAGAGGACGTAATTGCATTGGCCGGGAATCGAACCCGGGCCTCCCGCGTGGCAGGCGAGAAATCTACCACTGAACCACCAATGCTCCACACGCACGCAACTGCTGTCAACCTCGCTCAGCCGGGCCTAGGAGAGTCCAGCTTTCGTCCACCGTTACCATCTCTGTGAAGGCATTCGCATGTGGGTCAAGTTCACCCAAAGATGCTCCTCCTCTCGAAAGCCAATTAAATCCTGGTTTTATGGAAAACTTTCCAACAGCAGGAGCAGAGTGGCGCAGCGGAAGCGTGCTGGGCCCATAACCCAGAGGTCGATGGATCGAAACCATCCTCTGCTAAGTTGTATTTTCTTATGCCAATCGATATTTGCTTGCTTGAGCAAAGGGCTTTCTTTCACACACAAAGACGAGTTGAACCTGATTCTGGTGATAAAACGAGCTAAAAAACACTCAGCAAAAGGATGGCCCTTGCGCCAAGGGAGTCTTGTCTCTTGGCCATGGAAGCCTGGCTGTGCTTTCTTTAATGGACGGCTTTTGTCCAATACTGCCTGCGTAACTTTGGGCATGCCAAGCCACGGCCTTATGCTTTGCGGTAGTCCTTAAGTATCAAGGTATCGGCTGAAGCCACAGCTAGCCAAAAGTGTCAACGCCTTGGAGCATGTTATGAGGATGACTCTGGCTTCCCATGTTGACTAGAGACACGAGGGGTTGGCAATGCTCACTGCGCTCGGTTCCAAGCCTCCACAACAAAATCAAAAGCAAGGCGCTTCCGGGAAGCGTAGCTTTCTTTGGAGGATGCGGGCATTGATCCCGCTACCTCTGGCATGCTAAGCGAGCGCTCTACCACTTGAGCTAATCCCCCTTTGCTGGAGGCTCTTATTTGTGTTATGGCTGATCCCTGCTCTCTCATGTGCTATGGGCAATAAATGCAGGTTTCAAAAACTAGAGACAGGAGGGGTTGGCAATGCTCAATGCTCACTGCGCTCGGTTCCGAGCCTCCACAACAAAATCAAAAGCAAGGCGCTTGCGGGAAGCGTGGCTTTCTTTGGAGGATGCAGGCATTGATCCCGCTACCTCTCGAATGCAAATCGAGCGCTCTACCATTTGAGCTAATCCCCCTTTGCTGGAGGCTCTTATTTGTGTTATGGCTGATCCCTGCTCTCTCATGTGCTATGCGCAATAAATGCAGGTTTCAAAAACAGTCACACCGACTGACCAATAAACCCCTAGTGCTTTGACGCATTCCACCAGACTTGAAATGTGGGCAGTGAGCTACCCGAGGGGCTCTAAACACAAAGAGGACGTAATTGCATTGGCCGGGAATCGAACCCGGGCCTCCCGCGTGGCAGGCGAGAATTCTACCACTGAACCACCAATGCTCCACACGCACGCAACTGCTGTCAACCTCGCTCAGCCGGGCCTAGGAGAGTCCAGCTTTCGTCCACCGTTACCATCTCTGTGAAGGCATTCGCATGTGGGTCAAGTTCACCCAAAGATGCTCCTCCTCTCGAAAGCCAATTAAATCCTGGTTTTATGGAAAACTTTCCAACAGCAGGAGCAGAGTGGCGCAGCGGAAGCGTGCTGGGCCCATAACCCAGAGGTCGATGGATCGAAACCATCCTCTGCTAAGTTGTATTTTCTTATGCCAATCGATATTTGCTTGCTTGAGCAAAGGGCTTTCTTTCACACACAAAGACGAGTTGAACCTGATTCTGGTGATAAAACGAGCTAAAAAACACTCAGCAAAAGGATGGCCCTTGCGCCAAGGGAGTCTTGTCTCTTGGCCATGGAAGCCTGGCTGTGCTTTCTTTAATGGACGGCTTTTGTCCAATACTGCCTGCGTAACTTTGGGCATGCCAAGCCACGGCCTTATGCTTTGCGGTAGTCCTTAAGTATCAAGGTATCGGCTGAAGCCACAGCTAGCCAAAAGTGTCAACGCCTTGGAGCATGTTATGAGGATGACTCTGGCTTCCCATGTTGACTAGAGACACGAGGGGTTGGCAATGCTCACTGCGCTCGGTTCCAAGCCTCCACAACAAAATCAAAAGCAAGGCGCTTCCGGGAAGCGTGGCTTTCTTTGGAGGATGCGGGCATTGATCCCGCTACCTCTCGCATGCTAAGCGAGCGCTCTACCACTTGAGCAAATCCCCCTTTGCTGCAGGCTCTTATTTGTGTTATGGCTGATCCCTGCTCTCTCATGTGCTATGGGCAATAAATGCAGGTTTCAAAAACTAGAGACAGGAGGGGTTGGCAATGCTCAATGCTCACTGCGCTCGGTTCCGAGCCTCCACAACAAAATCAAAAGCAAGGCGCTTGCGGGAAGCGTGGCTTTCTTTGGAGGATGCAGGCATTGATCCCGCTACCTCTCGAATGCAAATTGAGCGCTCTACCATTTGAGCTAATCCCCCTTTGCTGGAGGCTCTTATTTGTGTTATGGCTGATCCCTGCTCTCTCATGTGCTATGCGCAATAAATGCAGGTTTCAAAAACAGTCACACCGACTGACCAATAAACCCCTAGTGCTTTGACGCATTCCACCAGACTTGAAATGTGGGCAGTGAGCTACCCGAGGGGCTCTAAACACAAAGAGGACGTAATTGCATTGGCCGGGAATCGAACCCGGGCCTCCCGCGTGGCAGGCGAGAATTCTACCACTGAACCACCAATGCTCCACACGCACGCAACTGCTGTCAACCTCGCTCAGCCGGGCCTAGGAGAGTCCAGCTTTCGTCCACCGTTACCATCTCTGTGAAGGCATTCGCATGTGGGTCAAGTTCACCCAAAGATGCTCCTCCTCTCGAAAGCCAATTAAATCCTGGTTTTATGGAAAACTTTTCAACAGCAGGAGCAGAGTGGCGCAGCGGAAGCGTGCTGGGCCCATAACCCAGAGGTCAATGGATCGAAACCATCCTCTGCTAAGTTGTATTTTCTTATGCCAATCGATATTTGCTTGCTTGAGCAAAGGGCTTTCTTTCACACACAAAGACGAGTTGAACCTGATTCTGGTGATAAAACGAGCTAAAAAACACTCAGCAAAAGGATGGCCCTTGCGCCAAGGGAGTCTTGTCTCTTGGCCATGGAAGCCTGGCTGTGCTTTCTTTAATGGACGGCTTTTGTCCAATACTGCCTGCGTAACTTTGGGCCTTATTTGTGTTATGGCTGATCCCTGCTCTCTCATGTGCTATGCGCAATAAATGCAATAAATGCAGGTTTCAAAAACAGTCACACCGACTGACCAATAAACCCCTAGTGCTTTGACGCATTCCACCAGACTTGAAATGTGGGCAGTGAGCTACCCGAGGGGCTCTAAACACAAAGAGGACGTAATTGCATTGGCCGGGAATCGAACCCGGGCCTCCCGCGTGGCAGGCGAGAATTCTACCACTGAACCACCAATGCTCCACACGCACGCAACTGCTGTCAACCTCGCTCAGCCGGGTCTAGGAGAGTCCAGCTTTCGTCCACCGTTACCATCTCTGTGAAGGCATTCGCATGTGGGTCAAGTTCACCCAAAGATGCTCCTCCTCTCGAAAGCCAATTAAATCCTGGTTTTATGGAAAACTTTCCAACAGCAGGAGCAGAGTGGCGCAGCGGAAGCGTGCTGGGCCCATAACCCAGAGGTCGACGGATCGAAACCATCCTCTGCTAAGTTGTATTTTCTTATGCCAATCGATATTTGCTTGCTTGAGCAAAGGGCTTTCTTTCACACACAAAGACGAGTTGAACCTGATTCTGGTGATAAAACGAGCTAAAAAACACTCAGCAAAAGGATGGCCCTTGCGCCAAGGGAGTCTTGTCTCTTGGCCATGGAAGCCTGGCTGTGCTTTCTTTAATGGACGGCTTTTGTCCAATACTGCCTGCGTAACTTTGGGCATGCCAAGCCACGGCCTTATGCTTTGCGGTAGTCCTTAAGTATCAAGGTATCGGCTGAAGCCATAGCTAGCCAAAAGTGTCAACGCCTTGGAGCATGTTATGAGGATGACTCTGGCTTCCCATGTTGACTAGAGACACGAGGGGTTGGCAATGCTCACTGCGCTCGGTTCCAAGCCTCCACAACAAAATCAAAAGCAAGGCGCTTGCGGGAAGCGTGGCTTTCTTTGGAGGATGCGGGCATTGATCCCGCTACCTCTCGAATGCAAATCGAGCGCTCTACCATTTGAGCTAATCCCCCTTTGCTGGAGGCTCTTATTTGTGTTATGGCTGATCCCTGCTCTCTCATGTGCTATGCGCAATAAATGCAGGTTTCAAAAACAGTCACACCGACTGACCAATAAACCCCTAGTGCTTTGACGCATTCCACCAGACTTGAAATGTGGGCAGTGAGCTACCCGAGGGGCTCTAAACACAAAAAGGACGTAATTGCATTGGCCGGGAATCGAACCCGGGCCTCCCGCGTGGCAGGCGAGAATTCTACCACTGAACCACCAATGCTCCACACGCACGCAACTGCTGTCAACCTCGCTCAGCCGGGCCTAGGAGAGTCCAGCTTTCGTCCACCGTTACCATCTCTGTGAAGGCATTCGCATGTGGGTCAAGTTCACCCAAAGATGCTCCTCCTCTCGAAAGCCAATTAAATCCTGGTTTTATGGAAAACTTTCCAACAGCAGGAGCAGAGTGGCGCAGCGGAAGCGTGCTGGGCCCATAACCCAGAGGTCGATGGATCGAAACCATCCTCTGCTAAGTTGTATTTTCTTATGCCAATCGATATTTGCTTGCTTGAGCAAAGGGCTTTCTTTCACACACAAAGACGAGTTGAACCTGATTCTGGTGATAAAACGAGCTAAAAAACACTCAGCAAAAGGATGGCCCTTGCGCCAAGGGAGTCTTGTCTCTTGGCCATGGAAGCCTGGCTGTGCTTTCTTTAATGGACGGCTTTTGTCCAATACTGCCTGCGTAACTTTGGGCATGCCAAGCCACGGCCTTATGCTTTGCGGTAGTCCTTAAGTATCAAGGTATCGGCTGAAGCCACAGCTAGCCAAAAGTGTCAACGCCTTGGAGCATGTTATGAGGATGACTCTGGCTTCCCATGTTGACTAGAGACACGAGGGGTTGGCAATGCTCACTGCGCTCGGTTCCAAGCCTCCACAACAAAATCAAAAGCAAGGCGCTTCCGGGAAGCGTGGCTTTCTTTGGAGGATGCGGACATTGATCCCGCTACCTCTCGCATGCTAAGCGAGCGCTCTACCACTTGAGCTAATCCCCCTTTGCTGGAGGCTCTTATTTGTGTTATGGCTGATCCCTGCTCTCTCATGTGCTATGGGCAATAAATGCAGGTTTCAAAAACTAGAGACAGGAGGGGTTGGCAATGCTCAATGCTCACTGCGCTCGGTTCCGAGCCTCCACAACAAAATCAAAAGCAAGGCGCTTGCGGGAAGCGTGGCTTTCTTTGGAGGATGCGGGCATTGATCCCGCTACCTCTCGCATGCTAAGCGAGCGCTCTACCACTTGAGCTAATCCCCCTTTGCTGGAGGCTCTTATTTGTGTTATGGCTGATCCCTGCTCTCTCATGTGCTATGGGCAATAAATGCAGGTTTCAAAAACTAGAGACAGGAGGGGTTGGCAATGCTCAATGCTCACTGCGCTCGGTTCCGAGCCTCCACAACAAAAACAAAAGCAAGGCGCTTGCGGGAAGCGTGGCTTTCTTTGGAGGATGCGGGCATTGATCCCGCTACCTCTCGAATGCAAATCGAGCGCTCTACCATTTGAGCTAATCCCCCTTTGCTGGAGGCTCTTATTTGTGTTATGGCTGATCCCTGCTCTCTCATGTGCTATGCGCAATAAATGCAGGTTTCAAAAACAGTCACACCGACTGACCAATAAACCCCTAGTGCTTTGACGCATTCCACCAGACTTGAAATGTGGGCAGTTTTCAAAAACTAGAGACAGGAGGGGTTGGCAATGCTCAATGCTCACTGCGCTCGGTTCCGAGCCTCCACAACAAAATCAAAAGCAAGGCGCTTGCGGGAAGCGTGGCTTTCTTTGGAGGATGCGGGCATTGATCCCGCTACCTCTCGCATGCTAAGCGAGCGCTCTACCACTTGAGCTAATCCCCCTTTGCTGGAGGTTCTTATTTGTGTTATGGCTGATCCCTGCTCTCTCATGTGCTATGGGCAATACATGCAGGTTTCAAAAACTAGAGACAGGAGGGGTTGGCAATGCTCAATGCTCACTGCGCTCGGTTCCGAGCCTCCACAACAAAATCAAAAGCAAGGCGCTTGCGGGAAGCGTGGCTTTCTTTGGAGGATGCAGGCATTGATACCGCTACCTCTCGAATGCAAATCGAGCGCTCTACCATTTGAGCTAATCCCCCTTTGCTGGAGGCTCTTATTTGTGTTATGGCTGATCCCTGCTCTCTCATGTGCTATGCGCAATAAATGCAGGTTTCAAAAACAATTCACACCGACTGACCAATAAACCCCTACTGCTTTGACGCATTCCACCAGACTTGAAATGTGGGCAATGAGCTACCCGAGGGGCTCTAAACACAAAGAGGACGTAATTGCATTGGCCGGGAATCGAACCCGGGCCTCCCGCGTGGCAGGCGAGAATTCTACCACTGAGCCACCAATGCTCCACACGCAGGCAACTGCTGTCAACCTCGCTCAGCCGGGTCTAGGAGAGTCCAGCTTTCGTCCACCGTTACCATCTCTGTGAAGGCATTCGCATGTGGGTCAAGTTCACCCAAAGATGCTCCTCCTCTCGAAAGCCAATTAAATCCTGGTTTTATGGAAAACTTTCCAACAGCAGGAGCAGAGTGGCGCAGCGAAAGCGTGCTGGGCCCATAACCCAGAGGTCGATGGATCGAAACCATCCTCTGCTAAGTTGTATTTTCTTATGCCAATCGATATTTGCTTGCTTGAGCAAAGGGCTTTCTTTCACACACAAAGACGAGTTGAACCTGATTCTGGTGATAAAACGAGCTAAAAAACACTCAGCAAAAGGATGGCCCTTGCGCCAAGGGAGTCTTGTCTCTTGGCCATGGAAGCCTGGCTGTGCTTTCTTTAATGGACGGCTTTTGTCCAATACTGCCTGCGTAACTTTGGGCATGCCAAGCCACGGCCTTATGCTTTGCGGTAGTCCTTAAGTATCAAGGTATCGGCTGAAGCCACAGCTAGCCAAAAGTGTCAACGCCTTGGAGCATGTTATGAGGATGACTCTGGCTTCCCATGTTGACTAGAGACACGAGGGGTTGGCAATGCTCACTGCGCTTGGTTCCAAGCCTCCACAACAAAATCAAAAGCAAGGCGCTTGCGGGAAGCGTAGCTTTCTTTGGAGGATGCGGGTATTGATCCCGCTACCTCTCGCATGCTAAGCGAGCGCTCTACCACTTGAGCTAATCCCCCTTTGCTGGAGGCTCTTATTTGTGTTATGGCTGATCCCTGTTCTCTCATGTGCTATGGGCAATAAATGCAGGTTTCAAAAACTAGAGACAGGAGGGGTTGGCAATGCTCAATGCTCACTGCGCTCGGTTCCGAGCCTCCACAACAAAATCAAAAGCAAGGCGCTTGCGGGAAGCGTGGCTTTCTTTGGAGGATGCAGGCATTGATCCCGCTACCTCTCGAATGCAAATCGAGCGCTCTACCATTTGAGCTAATCCCCCTTTGCTGGAGGCTCTTATTTGTGTTATGGCTGATCCCTGCTCTCTCATGTGCTATGCGCAATAAATGCAGGTTTCAAAAACAGTCACACCGACTGACCAATAAACCCCTAGTGCTTTGACGCATTCCACCAGACTTGAAATGTGGGCAGTGAGCTACCCAAGGGGCTCTAAACACAAAGAGGACGTAATTGCATTGGCCGGGAATCGAACCCGGGCCTCCCACGTGGCAGGCGAGAATTCTACCACTGAACCACCAATGCTCCACACGCACGCAACTGCTGTCAACCTCGCTCAGCCGGGCCTAGGAGAGTCCAGCTTTCGTCCACCGTTACCATCTCTGTGAAGGCATTCGCATGTGGGTCAAGTTCACCCAAAGATGCTCCTCCTCTCGAAAGCCAATTAAATCCTGGTTTTATGGAAAACTTTCCAACAGCAGGAGCAGAGTGGCGCAGCGGAAGCGTGCTGGGCCCATAACCCAGAGGTCGATGGATCGAAACCATCCTCTGCTAAGTTGTATTTTCTTATGCCAATCGATATTTGCTTGCTTGAGCAAAGGGCTTTCTTTCACACACAAAGACGAGTTGAACCTGATTCTGGTGATAAAACGAGCTAAAAAACACTCAGCAAAAGGATGGCCCTTGCGCCAAGGGAGTCTTGTCTCTTGGCCATGGAAGCCTGGCTGTGCTTTCTTTAATGGACGGCTTTTGTCCAATACTGCCTGCGTAACTTTGGGCATGCCAAGCCACGGCCTTATGCTTTGCGGTAGTCCTTAAGTATCAAGGTATCGGCTGAAGCCACAGCTAGCCAAAAGTGTCAACGCCTTGGAGCATGTTATGAGGATGACTCTGGCTTCCCATGTTGACTAGAGACACGAGGGGTTGGCAATGCTCACTGCGCTCGGTTCCAAGCCTCCACAACAAAATCAAAAGCAAGGCGCTTCCGGGAAGCGTGGCTTTCTTTGGAGGATGCGGGCATTGATCCCGCTACCTCTCGCATGCTAAGCGAGCGCTCTACCACTTGAGCTAATCCCCCTTTGCTGGAGGCTCTTATTTGTGTTATGGCTGATCCCTGCTCTCTCATGTGCTATGGGCAATAAATGCAGGTTTCAAAAACTAGAGACAGGAGGGGTTGGCAATGCTCAATGCTCACTGCGCTCGGTTCCGAGCCTCCACAACAAAATCAAAAGCAAGGCGCTTGCGGGAAGCGTGGCTTTCTTTGGAGGATGCAGGCATTGATCCCGCTACCTCTCGAATGCAAATCGAGCGCTCTACCATTTGAGCTAATCCCCCTTTGCTGGAGGCTTTTATTTGTGTTATGGCTGATCCCTGCTCTCTCATGTGCTATGCGCAATAAATGCAGGTTTCAAAAACAGTCACACCGACTGACCAATAAACCCCTAGTGCTTTGACGCATTCCACCAGACTTGAAATGTGGGCAGTGAGCTACCCGAGGGGCTCTAAACACAAAGAGGACGTAATTGCATTGGCCGGGAATCGAACCCGGGCCTCCCGCGTGGCAGGCGAGAATTCTACCACTGAACCACCAATGCTCCACACGCACGCAACTGCTGTCAACCTCGCTCAGCCGGGCCTAGGAGAGTCCAGCTTTCGTCCACCGTTACCATCTCTGTGAAGGCATTCGCATGTGGGTCAAGTTCACCCAAAGATGCTCCTCCTCTCGAAAGCCAATTAAATCCTGGTTTTATGGAAAACTTTCCAACAGCAGGAGCAGAGTGGCGCAGCGGAAGCGTGCTGGGCCCATAACCCAGAGGTCGATGGATCGAAACCATCCTCTGCTAAGTTGTATTTTCTTATGCCAATCGATATTTGCTTGCTTGAGCAAAGGGCTTTCTTTCACACACAAAGACGAGTTGAACCTGATTCTGGTGATAAAACGAGCTAAAAAACACTCAGCAAAAGGATGGCCCTTGCGCCAAGGGAGTCTTGTCTCTTGGCCATGGAAGCCTGGCTGTGCTTTCTTTAATGGACGGCTTTTGTCCAATACTGCCTGCGTAACTTTGGGCATGCCAAGCCACGGCCTTATGCTTTGCGGTAGTCCTTAAGTATCAAGGTATCGGCTGAAGCCACAGCTAGCCAAAAGTGTCAACGCCTTGGAGCATGTTATGAGGATGACTCTGGCTTCCCATGTTGACTAGAGACACGAGGGGTTGGCAATGCTCACTGCGCTCGGTTCCAAGCCTCCACAACAAAATCAAAAGCAAGGCGCTTCCGGGAAGCGTGGCTTACTTTGGAGGATGCGGGCATTGATCCGGCTACCTCTCGCATGCTAAGCGAGCGCTCTACCACTTGAGCTAATCCCCCTTTGCTGGAGGCTCTTATTTGTGTTATGGCTGATCCCTGCTCTCTCATGTGCTATGGGCAATAAATGCAGGTTTCAAAAACTAGAGACATGAGGGGTTGGCAATGCTCAATGCTCACTGCGCTCGGTTCCGAGCCTCCACAACAAAATCAAAAGCAAGGCGCTTGCGGGAAGCGTGGCTTTCTTTGGAGGATGCAGGCATTGATCCCGCTACCTCTCGAATGCAAATCGAGCGCTCTACCATTTGAGCTAATCCCCCTTTGCTGGAGGCTCTTATTTGTGTTATGGCTGATCCCTGCTCTCTCATGTGCTATGCGCAATAAATGCAGGTTTCAAAAACAGTCACACCGACTGACCAATAAACCCCTAGTGCTTTGACGCATTCCACCAGACTTGAAATGTGGGCAGTGAGCTACCCGAGGGGCTCTAAACACAAAGAGGACATAATTGCATTGGCCGGGAATGGAACCCGGGCCTCCCGCGTGGCAGGCGAGAATTCTACCACTGAACCACCAATGCTCCACACGCACACAACTGCTGTCAACCTCGCTCAGCCGGGTCTAGGAGAGTCCAGCTTTCGTCCACCGTTACCATCTCTGTGAAGGCATTCGCATGTGGGTCAAGTTCACCCAAAGATGCTCCTCCTCTCAAAAGCCAATTAAATCCTGGTTTTATGGAAATCTTTCCAACAGCAGGAGCAGAGTGGCGCAGCGGAAGCGTGCTGGGCCCATAACCCAGAGGTCGATGGATCGAAACCATCCTCTGCTAAGTTGTATTTTCTTATGCCAATCGATATTTGCTTGCTTGAGCAAAGGGCTTTCTTTCACACACAAAGACGAGTTGAACCTGATTCTGGTGATAAAACGAGCTAAAAAACACTCAGCAAAAGGATGGCCCTTGCGCCAAGGGAGTCTTGTCTCTTGGCCATGGAAGCCTGGCTGTGCTTTCTTTAATGGACGGCTTTTGTCCAATACTGCCTGCGTAACTTTGGGCATGCCAAGCCACGGCCTTATGCTTTGCGGTAGTCCTTAAGTATCAAGGTATCGGCTGAAGCCACAGCTAGCCAAAAGTGTCAACGCCTTGGAGCATGTTATGAGGATGACTCTGGCTTCCCATGTTGACTAGAGACACGAGGGGTTGGCAATGCTCACTGCGCTTGGTTCCAAGCCTCCACAACAAAATCAAAAGCAAGGCGCTTCCGGGAAGCGTGGCTTTCTTTGGAGGATGCGGGCATTGATCCCGCTACCTCTCGCATGCTAAGCGAGCGCTCTACCACTTGAGCTAATCCCCCTTTGCTGGAGGCTCTTATTTGTGTTATGGCTGATCCCTGCTCTCTCATGTGCTATGGGCAATAAATGCAGGTTTCAAAAACTAGAGACAGGAGGGGTTGGCAATGCTCAATGCTCACTGCGCTCGGTTCCGAGCCTCCACAACAAAATCAAAAGCAAGGCGCTTGCGGGAAGCGTGGCTTTCTTTGGAGGATGCGGGCATTGATCCCGCTACCTCTCGAATGCAAATCGAGCGCTCTACCATTTGAGCTAATCCCCCTTTGCTGGAGGCTCTTATTTGTGTTATGGCTGATCCCTGCTCTCTCATGTGCTATGCGCAATAAATGCAGGTTTCAAAAACGGTCACACCGACTGACCAATAAACCCCTAGTGCTTTGACGCATTCCACCAGACTTGAAATGTGGGCAGTGAGCTACCCGAGGGGCTCTAAACACAAAGAGGACGTAATTGCATTGGCCGGGAATCGAACCCGGGCCTCCCGCATGGCAGGCGAGAATTCTACCACTGAACCACCAATGCTCCACATGCACGCAACTGCTGTCAACCTCGCTCAGCCGGGCTCAGCCGGGCCTAGGAGAGTCCAGCTTTCGTCCACCGTTACCATCTCTGTGAAGGCATTCGCATGTGGGTCAAGTTCACCCAAAGATGCTCCTCCTCTCGAAAGCCAATTAAATCCTGGTTTTATGGAAAACTTTCCAACAGCAGGAGCAGAGTGGCGCAGCGGAAGCGTGCTGCACCCATAACCCAGAGGTCGATGGATCGAAACCATCCTCTGCTAAGTTGTATTTTCTTATGCCAATCGATATTTGCTTGCTTGAGCAAAGGGCTTTCTTTCACACACAAAGACGAGTTGAACCTGATTCTGGTGATAAAACGAGCTAAAAAACACTCAGCAAAAAGATGGCCCTTGCGCCAAGGGAGTCTTGTCTCTTGGCCATGGAAGCCTGGCTGTGCTTTCTTTAATGGACGGCTTTTGTCCAATACTGCCTGCGTAACTTTGGGCATGCCAAGCCACGGCCTTATGCTTTGCGGTAGTCCTTAAGTATCAAGGTATCGGCTGAAGCCACAGCTAGCCAAAAGTGTCAACGCCTTGGAGCATGTTATGAGGATGACTCTGGCTTCCCATGTTGACTAGAGACACGAGGGGTTGGCAATGCTCACTGCGCTCGGTTCCAAGCCTCCACAACAAAATCAAAAGCAAGGCGCTTCCGGGAAGCGTGGCTTTCTTTGGAGGATGCGGGCATTGATCCCGCTACCTCTCACATGCTAAGCGAGCGCTCTACCACTTGAGCTAATCCCCCTTTGCTGGAGTCTCTTATTTGTGTTATGGCTGATCCCTGCTCTCTCATGTGCTATGGGCAATAAATGCAGGTTTCAAAAACTAGAGACAGGAGGGGTTGGCAATGCTCAATGCTCACTGCGCTCGGTTCCGAGCCTCCACAACAAAATCAAAAGCAAGGCGCTTGCGGGAAGCGTGGCTTTCTTTGGAGGATGCAGGCATTGATCCCGCTACCTCTCGAATGCAAATCGAGCGCTCTACCATTTGAGCTAATCCCCCTTTGCTGGAGGCTCTTATTTGTGTTATGGCTGATCCCTGCTCTCTCATGTGCTATGCGCAATAAATGCAGGTTTCAAAAACAGTCACACCGACTGACCAATAAACCCCTAGTGCTTTGACGCATTCCACCAGACTTGAAATGTGGGCAGTGAGCTACCCGAGGGGCTCTAAACACAAAGAGGACATAATTGCATTGGCCGGGAATGGAACCCGGGCCTCCCGCGTGGCAGGCGAGAATTCTACCACTGAACCACCAATGCTCCACACGCACGCAACTGCTGTCAACCTCGCTCAGCCGGGTCTAGGAGAGTCCAGCTTTCGTCCACCGTTACCATCTCTGTGAAGGCATTCGCATGTGGGTCAAGTTCACCCAAAGATGCTCCTCCTCTCGAAAGCCAATTAAATCCTGGTTTTATGGAAACCTTTCCAACAGCAGGAGCAGAGTGGCGCAGCGGAAGCGTGCTGGGCCAATAACCCAGAGGTCGATGGATCGAAACCATCCACTGCTAAGTTGTATTTTCTTATGCCAATCGATATTTGCTTGCTTGAGCAAAGGGCTTTCTTTCACACACAAAGACGAGTTGAACCTGATTCTGGTGATAAAACGAGCTAAAAAACACTCAGCAAAAGGATGGCCCTTGCGCCAAGGGAGTCTTGTCTCTTGGCCATGGAAGCCTGGCTGTGCTTTCTTTAATGGACGGCTTTTGTCCAATACTGCCTGCGTAACTTTGGGCATGCCAAGCCACGGCCTTATGCTTTGCGGTAGTCCTTAAGTATCAAGGTATCGGCTGAAGCCACAGCTAGCCAAAAGTGTCAACGCCTTGGAGCATGTTATGAGGATGACTCTGGCTTCCCATGTTGACTAGAGACACGAGGGGTTGGCAATGCTCACTGCGCTCGGTTCCAAGCCTCCACAACAAAATCAAAAGAAAGGCGCTTCCGGGAAGCGTGGCTTTCTTGGGAGGATGCGAGCATTGATCCAGCTACCTCTCGCATGCTAAGCGAGCGCTCTACCACTTGAGCTAATCCCCCTTTGCTGGAGGCTCTTATTTGTGTTATGGCTGATCCCTGCTCTCTCATGTGCTATGGGCAATAAATGCAGGTTTCAAAAACTAGAGACAGGAGGGGTTGGCAATGCTCAATGCTCACTGCGCTCGGTTCCGAGCCTCCACAACAAAATCAAAAGCAAGGCGCTTGTGGGAAGCGTGGCTTTCTTTGGAGGATGCGGGCATTGATACCGCTACCTCACGAATGTAAATCGAGCGCTCTACCATTTGAGCTAATCCCCCTTTGCTGGAGGCTCTTATTTGTGTTATGGCTGATCCCTGCTCTCTCATGTGCTATGCGCAATAAATGCAGGTTTCAAAAACAGTCACACCGACTGACCAATAAACCCCTAGTGCTTTGACGTATTCCACCAGACTTGAAATGTGGGCAGTGAGCTACCCGAGGGGCTCTAAACACAAAGAGGACGTAATTGCATTGGCCGGGAATCGAACCCGGGCCTCCCGCGTGGCAGGCGAGAATTCTACCACTGAACCACCAATGCTCCACACGCACGCAACTGCTGTCAACCTCGCTCAGCCGGGTCTAGGAGAGTCCAGCTTTCGTCCACCGTTATCATCTCTGTGAAGGCATTCGCATGTGGGTCAAGTTCACCCAAAGATGCTCCTCCTCTCGAAAGCCAATTAAATCCTGGTTTTATGGAAAACTTTCCAACAGCAGGAGCAGAGTGCCGCAGCGGAAGCGTGCTGGGCCCATAACCCAGAGGTCGATGGATCGAAACCATCCTCTGCTAAGTTGTATTTTCTTATGCCAATCGATATTTGCTTGCTTGAGCAAAGGGCTTTCTTTCACACACAAAGACGAGTTGAACCTGATTCTGGTGATAAAACGAGCTAAAAAACACTCAGCAAAAGGATGGCCCTTGCCCCAAGGGAGTCTTGTCTCT
>NC_138770.1:82444182-82476682 GCF_965119305.1 Pelophylax lessonae | reverse complement strand
CTAAGTTGTATTTTCTTATGCCAATCGATATTTGCTTGCTTGAGCAAAGGGCTTTCTTTCACACACAAAGACGAGTTGAACCTGATTCTGGTGATAAAACGAGCTAAAAAACACTCAGCAAAAGGATGGCCCTTGCGCCAAGGGAGTCTTGTCTCTTGGCCATGGAAGCCTGGCTGTGCTTTCTTTAATGGACGGCTTTTGTCCAATACTGCCTGCGTAACTTTGGGCATGCCAAGCCACGGCCTTATGCTTTGCGGTAGTCCTTAAGTATCAAGGTATCGGCTGAAGCCACAGCTAGCCAAAAGTGTCAACGCCTTGGAGCATGTTATGAGGATGACTCTGGCTTCCCATGTTGACTAGAGACACGAGGGGTTGGCAATGCTCACTGCGCTCGGTTCCAAGCCTCCACAACAAAATCAAAAGCAAGGCGCTTCCGGGAAGCGTGGCTTTCTTTGGAGGATGCGGGCATTGATCCCGCTACCTCTCGCATGCTAAGCGAGCGCTCTACCACTTGAGCTAATCCCCCTTTGCTGGAGGCTCTTATTTGTGTTATGGCTGATCCCTGCTCTCTCATGTGCTATGGGCAATAAATGCAGGTTTCAAAAACTAGAGACAGGAGGGGTTGGCAATGCTCAATGCTCACTGCGCTCGGTTCCGAGCCTCCACAACAAAATCCAAAGCAAGGCGCTTGCGGGAAGCGTGGCTTTCTTTGGAGGATGCGGGCATTGATCCCGCTACCTCTCGAATGCAAATCGAGTGCTCTACCATTTGAGCTAATCCCCCTTTGCTGGAGGCTCTTATTTGTGTTATGGCTGATCCCTGCTCTCTCATGTGCTATGCGCAATAAATGCAGGTTTCAAAAAAAGACACACCGACTAACCAATAAACCCCTAGTGCTTTGACGCATTCCACCAGACTTGAAATGTGGGCAGTGAGCTACCCGAGGGGCTCTAAACACAAAGAGGACGTAATTGCATTGGCCGGGAATCGAACCCGGGCCTCCCGCGTGGCAGGCGAGAATTCTATCACTGAACCACCAATGCTCCACACGCACGTAACTACTGTCAACCTCACTCAGCCGGGCCTAGGAGAGTCCAGCGTTCGTCCACCGTTACCATCTCTGTGAAGGCATTCGCATGTGGGTCAAGTTCACCCAAAGATGCTCCTCCTCTCGAAAGCCAATTAAATCCTGGTTTTATGGAAAACTTTCCAACAGCAGGAGCAGAGTGGCGCAGCGGAAGCGTGCTGGGCCCATAACCCAGAGGTCGATGGATCGAAACCATCATCTGCTAAGTTGTATTTTCTTATGCCAATCGATATTTGCTTGCTTGAGCAAAGGGCTTTCTTTCACACACAAAGACGAGTTGAACCTGATTCTGGTGATAAAACGAGCTAAAAAACACTCAGCAAAAGGATGGCCCTTGCGCCAAGGGAGTCTTGTCTCTTGGCCATGGAAGCCTGGCTGTGCTTTCTTTAATGGACGGCTTTTGTCCAATACTGCCTGCGTAACTTTGGGCATGCCAAGCCACGGCCTTATGCTTTGCGGTAGTCCTTAAGTATCAAGGTATCGGCTGAAGCCACAGCTAGCCAAAAGTGTCAACGCCTTGGAGCATGTTATGAGGATGACTCTGGCTTCCCATGTTGACTAGAGACACGAGGGGTTGGCAATGCTCACTGCGCTCGGTTCCAAGCCTCCACAACAAAATCAAAAGCAAGGCGCTTCCGGGAAGCGTGGCTTTCTTTGGAGGATGCGGGCATTGATCCCGCTACCTCTCGCATGCTAAGCGAGCACTCTACCACTTGAGCTAATCCCCCTTTGTTGGAGGCTCTTATTTGTGTTATGGCTGATCCCTGCTCTCTCATGTGCTATGGGCAATAAATGCAGGTTTCAAAAACTAGAGACAGGAGGGGTTGGCAATGCTCAATGCTCACTGCGCTCGGTTCCGAGCCTCCACAACAAAATCAAAAGCAAGGCGCTTGCGGGAAGCGTGGCTTTCTTTGGAGGATGCGGGCATTGATCCCGCTACCTCTCGAATGCAAATAGAGTGCTCTACCATTTGAGCTAATCCCCCTTTGCTGGAGGCTCTTATTTGTGTTATGGCTGATCCCTGCTCTCTCATGTGCTATGCGCAATAAATGCAGGTTTCAAAAACAGTCACACCGACTGACCAATAAACCCCTAGTGCTTTGACGCATTCCACCAGACTTGAAATGTGGGCAGTGAGCTACCCGAGGGGCTCTAAACTCAAAGAGGACGTAATTGCATTGGCCGGGAATCGAACCCGGGCCTCCCGCGCGGCAGGCGAGAATTCTACCACTGAACCACCAATGCTCCACACGCACGCAACTGCTGTCAACCTCGCTCAGCCGGGCCTAGGAGAGTCCAGCTTTCGTCCACCGTTACCATCTCTGTGAAGGCATTCGCATGTGGGTCAAGTTCACCCAAAGATGCTCCTCCTCTCGAAAGCCAATTAAATCCTGGTTTTATGGAAAAATTTCCAACAGCAGGAGCAGAGTGGCGCAGCGGAAGCGTGCTGGGCCCATAACCCAGAGGTCGATGGATCAAAACCATCCTCTGCTAAGTTGTATTTTCTTATGCCAATCGATATTTGCTTGCTTGAGCAAAGGGCTTTCTTTCACACACAAAGACGAGTTGAACCTGATTCTGGTGATAAAACGAGCTAAAAAACACTCAGCAAAAGGATGGCCCTTGCGCCAAGGGAGTCTTGTCTCTTGGCCATGGAAGCCTGGCTGTGCTTTCTTTAATGGACGGCTTTTGTTCAATACTGCCTGCGTAACTTTGGGCATGCCAAGCCACGGCCTTATGCTTTGCGGTAGTCCTTAAGTATCAAGGTATCGGCTGAAGCCACAGCTAGCCAAAAGTGTCAACGCCTTGGAGCATGTTATGAGGATGACTCTGGCTTCCCATGTTGACTAATGACACGAGGGGTTGGCAATGCTCACTGCACTCGGTTCCAAGCCTCCACAACAAAATCAAAAGCAAGGCGCTTCCGGGAAGCGTGGCTTTCTTTGGAGGATGCGGGCATTGATCCCGCTACCTCTCGCATGCTAAGCGAGCGCTCTACCACTTGAGCTAATCCCCCTTTGCTGGAGGCTCTTATTTGTGTTATGGCTGATCCCTGCTCTCTCATGTGCTATGGGCAATAAATGCAGGTTTCAAAAACTAGAGACAGGAGGGGTTGGCAATGCTCAATGCTCACTGCGCTCGGTTCCGAGCCTCCACAACAAAATCAAAAGCAAGGCGCTTGCGGGAAGCGTGGCTTTCTTTGGAGGATGCGGGCATTGATCCCGCTACCTCTCGAATGCAAATCGAGCGCTCTACCATTTGAGCTAATCCCCCTTTGCTGGAGGCTCTTATTTGTGTTATGGCTGATCCCTGCTCTCTCATGTGCTATGCGCAATAAATGCAGGTTTCAAAAACAGTCACACCGACTGACCAATAAACCCCTAGTGCTTTGACGCATTCCACCAGACTTGAAATGTGGGCAGTGAGCTACCCGAGGGGCTCTAAACACAAAGAGGACGTAATTGCATTGGCCGGGAATCGAACCCGGGCCTCCCGCGTGGCAGGCGAGAATTCTACCACTGAACCACCAATGCTCCAAACGCACGCAACTGCTGTCAACCTCGCTCAGCCGGGTCTAGGAGAGTCCAGCTTTCGTCCACCGTTACCATCTCTGTGAAGGCATTCGCATGTGGGTCAAGTTCACCCAAAGATGCTCCTCCTCTCGAAAGCCAATTAAATCCTGGTTTTATGGAAAACCTTCCAACAGCAGTAGCAGAGTGGCGCAGCGGAAGCGTGCTGGGCCCATAACCCAGAGGTCGATGGATCGAAACCATCATCTGCTAAGTTGTATTTTCTTATGCCAATCGATATTTGCTTGCTTGAGCAAAGGGCTTTCTTTCACACACAAAGACGAGTTGAACCTGATTCTGGTGATAAAACGAGCTAAAAAACACTAAGCAAAAGGATGGCCCTTGCGCCAAGGGAGTCTTGTCTCTTGGCCATGGAAGCCTGGCTGTGCTTTCTTTAATGGACGGCTTTTGTCCAATACTGCCTGCGTAACTTTGGGCATGCCAAGCCACGGCCTTATGCTTTGCGGTAGTCCTTAAGTATCAAGGTATCGGCTGAAGCCACAGCTAGCCAAAAGTGTCAACGCCTTGGAGCATGTTATGAGGATGACTCTGGCTTCCCATGTTGACTAGAGACACGAGGGGTTGGCAATGCTCACTGCGCTCGGTTCCAAGCCTCCACAACAAAATCAAAAGCAAGGCGCTTCCGGGAAGCGTGGCTTTCTTTGGAGGATGCGGGCATTGATCCCACTACCTCTCGCATGCTAAGCGAGCGCTCTACCACTTGAGCTAATCCCCCTTTGCTGGAGGCTCTTATTTGTGTTATGGCTGATCCCTGCTCTCTCATGTGCTATGCGCAATAAATGCAGGTTTCAAAAACAGTCACACCGACTGACCAATAAACCCCTAGTGCTTTGACGCATTCCACCAGACTTGAAATGTGGGAAGTGAGCTACCCGAGGGGCTCTAAACACAAAGAAGACATAATTGCATTGGCCGGGAATCGAACCCGGGCCTCCCGCTTGGCAGGCGAGAATTCTACCACTGAACCACCAATGCTCCACACGCACGCAACTGCTGTCAACCTCGCTCAGCCGGGCCTAGGAGAGTCCAGCTTTCGTCCACCGTTACCATCTCTGTGAAGGCATTCGCATGTGGGTCAAGTTCACCCAAAGATGCTCCTCCTCTCGAAAGCCAATTAAATCCTGGTTTTATGGAAATCTTTCCAACAGCAGGAGCAGAGTGGCGCAGCGGAAGCGTGCTGGGCCCATAACCCAGAGGTCGATGGATCGAAACCATCCTCTGCTAAGTTGTATTTTCTTATGCCAATCGATATTTGCTTGCTTGAGCAAAGGGCTTTCTTTCACACACAAAGACGAGTTGAACCTGATTCTGGTGATAAAACGAGCTAAAAAACACTCAGCAAAAGGATGGCCCTTGCGCCAAGGGAGTCTTGTCTCTTGGCCATGGAAGCCTGGCTGTGCTTTCTTTAATGGACGGCTTTTGTCCAATACTGCCTGCGTAACTTTGGGCATGCCAAGCCACGGCCTTATGCTTTGCGGTAGTCCTTAAGTATCAAGGTATCGGCTGAAGCCACAGCTAGCCAAAAGTGTCAACGCCTTGGAGCATGTTATGAGGATGACTCTGGCTTCCCATGTTGACTAGAGACACGAGGGGTTGGCAATGCTCACTGCGCTCGGTTCCAAGCCTCCACAACAAAATCAAAAGCAAGGCGCTTCCGGGAAGCGTGGCTTTCTTTGGAGGATGCGGGCATTGATCCCGCTACCTCTCGCATGCTAAGCGAGCGCTCTACCACTTGAGCTAATCCCCCTTTGCTGGAGGCTCTTATTTGTGTTATGGCTGATCCCTGCTCTCTCATGTGCTATGGGCAATAAATGCAGGTTTCAAAAACTAGAGACAGGAGGGGTTGGCAATGCTCAATGCTCACTGCGCTCGGTTCCGAGCCTCCACAACAAAATCAAAAGCAAGGCGCTTGCGGGAAGCGTGGCTTTCTTTGGAGGATGCGGGCATTGATCCCACTACCTCTCGAATGCAAATCGAGCGCTCTACCATTTGAGCTAATCCCCCTTTGCTGGAGGCTCTTATTTGTGTTATGGCTGATCCCTGCTCTCTCATGTGCTATGCGCAATAAATGCAGGTTTCAAAAACAGTCACACCGACTGACCAATAAACCCCTAGTGCTTTGACGCATTCCACCAGACTTGAAATGTGGGCAGTGAGCTACCCGAGGGGCTTTAAACACAAAGAGGACGTAATTGCATTGGCCGGGAATCGAACCCGGGCCTCCCGGGTGGCAGGCGAGAATTCTACCACTGAACCACCAATGCTCCACACGCACGCAACTGCTGTCAACCTCGCTCAGCCGGGCCTAGGAGAGTCCAGCTTTCGTCCACCGTTACCATCTCTGTGAAGGCATTCGCATGTGGGTCAAGTTCACCCAAAGATGCTCCTCCTCTCGAAAGCCAATTAAATCCTGGTTTTATGGAAAACTTTCCAACAGCAGGAGCAGAGTGGCGCAGCGGAAGCGTGCTGGGCCCATAACCCAGAGGTCGATGGATCGAAACCATCCTCTGCTAAGTTGTATTTTCTTATGCCAATCGATATTTGCTTGCTTGAGCAAAGGGCTTTCTTTCACACACAAAGACGAGTTGAACCTGATTCTGGTGATAAAACGAGCTAAAAAACACTCAGCAAAAGGATGGCCCTTGCGCCAAGGGAGTCTTGTCTCTTGGCCATGGAAGCCTGGCTGTGCTTTCTTTAATGGACGGCTTTTGTCCAATACTGCCTGCGTAACTTTGGGCATGCCAAGCCACGGCCTTATGCTTTGCGGTAGTCCTTAAGTATCAAGGTATCGGCTGAAGCCACAGCTAGCCAAAAGTGTCAACGCCTTGGAGCATGTTATGAGGATGACTCTGGCTTCCCATGTTGACTAGAGACACGAGGGGTTGGCAATGCTCACTGCGCTCGGTTCCAAGCCTCCACAACAAAATAAAAGGAAGGCGCTTCCGGGAAGCGTGGCTTTCTTTGGAGGATGCGGGCATTGATCCCGCTACCTCTCGCATGCTAAGCGAGCGCTCTACCACTTGAGCTAATCCCCCTTTGCTGGAGGCTCTTATTTGTGTTATGGCTGATCCCTGCTCTCTCATGTGCTATGCGCAATAAATGCAGGTTTCAAAAACAGTCACACCGACTGACCAATAAACCCCTAGTGCTTTGACGCATTCCACCAGACTTGAAATGTGGGCAGTGAGCTACCCGAGGGGCTCTAAACACAAAGAGGACGTAATTGCATTGGCCGGGAATCGAACCCGGGCCTCCCGCGTGGCAGGCGAGAATTCTACCACTGAACCACCAATGCTCCACACGCACGCAACTGCTGTCAACCTTGCTCAGCCGGGCCTAGGAGAGTCCAGCTTTCGTCCACCGTTACCATCTCTGTGAAGGCATTCGCATGTGGGTCAAGTTCACCCAAAGATGCTCCTCCTCTCGAAAGCCAATTAAATCCTGGTTTTATGGAAAACTTTCAAACAGCAGGAGCAGAGTGGCGCAGCGGAAGCGTGCTGGGCCCATAACCCAGAGGTCGATGGATCGAAACCATCCTCTGCTAAGTTGTATTTTCTTATGCCAATCGATATTTGCTTGTGATAGGGAAACCCCAAAACTCAAGGGGTTTCAGTAACGTTGACTGCTGAGGCCGAATTTAAAAGAGAAAAAAAATTTATTTTACAAGCATGCAGGGAGAGCAACAAGCAATACAGAGTATTGTTTCAAAAATGGCTGCTCTACTAACTAAGGGTTGTCTAGTACAATTTATACAGTCTAACGTGGGTGGAACCTAGCTAACTAATTTCTTTTGAAGTCCCATGTGGTGACATTTTGGAGTCTTTTGGAGTCTTTTGGTATGCGGACGGCTATTCACATAGATGTGTGACTTCCAGTTTGGTACTTGAACAAATCTTCAAAGACTTGAGATGGCAATCTTGCAAATGAAGGGCTTGGCAACTGGTGTGAAACTAGTTGTCTCAAAAACAAGAAATACAGGATGTTAGATAATCAGCTTCATTACAAATATTTTGTAGAAAATATTTTATTTCTGTTTATAACTAAAATGGCTGTTCCCTTTTCCCCATCAATCTGCCTCCTGATGGCAATATATTGCCACAAAATCTGTCCCTTCCTAAAATAGAGTTGTGGAAACATATCACTGCTATATCAAGCAATCCACACACTAGCTGTAGTGAACAGTTGGGTGGGTCACCATTCACAGTGTAGCGGTTTCCCCTCTGCTGTCCCTGTGTGGTGATCTCACATCACAGTTACCTTTGGTAACTGCTAAAGCCACGTATGGCTTACCCAGATGTGGACCCTGGAGGTGTTGATATGAGGAAGAAGGAACAAACCTTGGATTAGAAGCTGGTTTAGTAGCACATCTAAATAATTTAGTAATACACATTTTGAGACAATAATAAAAAACATATATTGCCAAGAGGAAACCCATGACATAGAGGAGGACAGTTCCAATAGAATACAGAATATCAGAAAACAATTTTCCCAAATTACCAAAAAGGTTATTAAACCAGCCCTTGATGCTATCAGAAATACCATCAAGCATGGACTTAGGCCTTCTTCTTAAGGCTGCCACAGCTTCTTTTACCTTGTTGAGGTGGTCAGTTATATTAATACTATAGTCAGGTATATATGTACAACAGGTGTCATTAATTAATGCACATACTCCCCCCTGTTCGGCTAACAAGTAATCAAGGGCCATTCTATTTTGTAGAGCCACTATCCGAAGCTGTTTTTGTTCTTCATTTAAGAGGCTAAGTGTTTCTGTGGTTTCGTTCACAATTTTTTCCATTATTCGTGCCAGTCTCCTAATCATTTGTATAGATTTGGCTTGACCATACATGGGAAGCATTGTGGCAGCTAATCTATCCCCCTCACTAATATCAAAATGGTCTGGTACATATCCGTCTTCCCAGACTCCATCAGTCCCTTTAAGGAGATGATTGCTGACAGTTACTTCTCTACGTTTTCTAGAGTACCTTTGGGAGCTTCCTGTTGGGAGGTGCTTAAAATAGGTTACTTGTGGAAGAACATATCCTAAATAACAGGTGCCTTGAAAGTATTTGGGGATAAATCGGTAAGCATTACTTCCACATATAAAGAACAAGTTTAAGGGGAGTATTGTGCACTCATAATATTTCAGCATTAAATAGGCCTGAAACACAATATCTTTCTGAGTCTGGTTATTACTAATGTTCAGACACTGAAAACGATCATATACGTTTACTTTGACATTACCATTTTCCATCCACGCCTCGACGGGCTCATTCATACAAGTCCAATTAACAGTGTAATATATTTCTTCTTGATTGATTTTCACACACTGACGGTTAGATGATGCATTAGTACAATTCTTCAATTCATATTGACATTTGCTATGCCCTAGTTGATACACAGTAGTATTTTTATCAGGAATTATAATAGTTTTGTTTTTTCCTCTAATTGTGATGATAGTATTACTCCCCGGCAAAAATTTGCTCTCGTCTATTTTCCTATAGCAGTATTTCCCTTTACCTGGATATTGGAGTGTTAATCTATACTGTTCAATAGAAAAATTGGCTTTGCATACATCTCTAATACTAATGTTAAACTCATTTGTCTCATTATCCCAATAAAATGGAGTTGTAGTCAGCGGATAGCCTTGCTTACCATGCTCTATGTGTGCCCCACAAATCCAACAGTTGGTCTTGTTCAACATAAAGGCAGTTACATTAAGTAAGGTAAAATAATGATTTTGATCAACATGCAAAGCAAAGATTAATGGTGTAACAAAGCATAAGAGTAATACCACCTTCATTCTGCAGGCTCTATGACCTTTTTGCAATGGCTAGCATGTATCCAGGAGTCTTTGGATTGGAGTTTCACTGCTGTATGTGTCACTAGTTGCACCTGAAAAGGCCCCTCGTATCTGGGTTCAAGTCCTTTTCGCACGTGTTTCTTTACCACCACCCAATCTCCTGGGTTTATAGTATGAGCTCCTGGATCTGAGTTTGGATCTGGAATTGAAGAAAACACTCTTTCATGAGTCTTAATCAATTGCTTGTTCAGTGCTGCCACATATCCAGTAAGATCTGCAAACTGAGCCTGCATCTGCTGAGGAAAATATAATCCTGTTTTTGGAACAGAGCCAAACAATATTTCATATGGACTTAAGTTAGTTTTCCTCTGAGGTGTTGTTCTTACTGAGTATAATACAATAGGCAAGCATTCTGTCCAAGGTTTACCTGATTCTTCACAAATTTTGGCAAGTCTGTTTTTTATGATGCCATTCAGTCTTTCAACCTTTCCACTGCTTTCTGGGTGGTAAGGTGTATGAAAAGCCTGTTCTATTCCTAGATAGGACAAAATAGTCTGCATGATTTCACCTGTAAAATGTGTACCTTGGTCACTTTCTACAGTTTCTGGGACCCCATACCTGCAGATTATTTCAGATAAAAGTTTCTTGGCTGTAGCTTTTGCTGTAGCTTTTGCCACTGGCCAGGCTTCAGGCCAACCTGAAAACATGTCAACACAAACGAGAGCAAACTCATATATTCCTGTTTTTGGCAACTGAATATAATCTATTTGCAACCTTTGGAATGGGTATTCAGTTTTTGGAAGTGATTTTACAGGTGTTTTAACTAAGGTGCCTGGATTATGCTTAGCACACGTCATACATTGCTGAGTGTGTTTGGTGATTGCTGTTGTTATACCTGGAGCTATCCAATTTTTTTGTATAACATCTTGCATACTCCCCTTGGAAAGATGAGCTTGGGAATGTAGTGTAGACACTAACATAGGAAACAGGACGTGGGGAAGACATAATTTCCCTAACTCATCTTTCCACAAATCGTCGTATAGAGTGGCACCACATCGGCTCCAGGCATTCTTCTCTTGGGAGGATGCCTGGGCCTGCAATTTTGTCAAGACATCTAGAGAAATAGGTGTCTTTGGGAAGCATACTGTGTGCAAGGAAATGTTTGTGACATCTAACAGAGCAGCTTGTTTTGCTGCTTTGTCAGCACAAGCATTTCCTTTTGCTTCCTCTAAGGTATCTTTGGTATGTGCTTGAATTTTTATAATGCCCACATGTTTTGGTAGCAAAAGGGCTGCCAATAAGCTTTGGACACGTTGTGAATGTTTTATGGGCTTACCTGCGGAGGTAAGGAAATTTCTTGATTTCCAAATTGGACCATAATCATGTGCGACCCCAAATGCATACCTTGAGTCTGTATAGATGTTGGCTGTTTGGTCAGCAGCATATTCACAGGCTTTTGTGAGGGCACAGAGCTCAGCCTCCTGAGCCGACATGGTCGGTGGTAAAGCTTCCTGAAAAATAACCTCAGACAAAGATACTACTGCATATCCCGTATGTGGCTTACCATCCTCAGTGTGAAACCTTGAACCATCAACAAACAGTATAAGATCAGGGTTTTGCAAAGGCACATCAGTGACATGTGAGAGACCAGTAGTTTCTGATGAAACCAGTTCCATGCAATTATGGTCTGATTCAGATGTAGTTTGTTGAGGAAGTAGGGTGGCTGGGTTTAAGACTTTGCACCTTTGAATTGTGAGATTAGGTGGGGTCAGTAATGCCACCTCATATTTAGTAAGTCTGGCAGAAGACAAATGTTTAGTCTGGACCCTGTTGAGAATTTCTTTAACCGAGTGTGGAACCATCAAAATTAGGCTATGTCCTAGCACAATGTCTGCAACCTTGTCCATCAGTAAGGCAGCAGCTGCAACCGATCTGACACAGCTTGGGGAGCCTTTGATAACAGGGTCTAATATACAAGAGACATAGGCCACAGGCCTTTGCTTACCCCCGTGCTTCTGAGTGAGAACCCCTGATGCCTGGCCATTTAGTTCATGGCAATAGAGGAAAAAAAACTTTTTGGTAATCAGGTAGTGCCAGTGCAGGTGCAGTGGAAACTGCCAATTGTAGCTGTTGCATGGCTTCCTGATGAGTTTTTTCAAAGGTAAACCTCTCACCTGCTGTAAGTGCATACAGTGGAGCCATTAACTGTGACGCATTGGGAATCCAGTCTCTGCAATATCCCACTAGTCCCAGAAAGGCTCTCAACTGTCTGTTATTCCTCGGCAGGGGGTAGTCTCTAATCAGCTGTGCACGCTGGGCTGTCAGGTGCTTGCTGCCTGCAGAAATACAATGACCAAGAAAAATAACTTTGTCTTGACAAAACTGAAGTTTCTGCTTAGAGGCCTTGTTCCCTGTCTGTGCCAGAAACACCAGTAGGCTAATGGTTTCTTCTTTGCAAGTGGACTGAACCCTACAACACAGAAGAAGGTCATCAACATACTGAAGTAGGACTGTGTCACTGTGCTTTGGTTTCCACTGAGATAGGATTTGGGATAATGCAGCATTATATTCTGAGGGGGAGCTTACCATACCCTGGGGGAGCCTCTTCCATGTATACTGTTGCCCAGCCATGGTAAATGCAAAATAATGCTGACACTCTATGCTAATGGGAACAGAAAAATATGCATTAGCCAAATCAATAACAGAAAAACAAGTAGCTGTGGGAGGAATTTGAGTCAGCAGAGTGTGCGGATTTGGAACAATAGGAGTATCTTCTTCTATTAACTTATTTACCTCCCGTAAATCATGTACCAACCGGTATACAGGTGGTTGTCCTGGTTCACCCTTCTTTTTAACTGGAAATAGAGGAGTATTTGCAGGGGAAGTACATTTGGCAACTACATCCTTTAACAGATATTTTTCAAGTTGTAATTGTATCCCTTCAATCTGTTGTGGATTCAGTGGATACTGGGGCTTACGTGGGAGGTGGGCTCCTTCCTTTAGTTTGACATGTACAGGTGTCACATTCAATAATCCAACATCGTACTGGTCAATTGCCCACAGAGTTTCAGGTACTTGACTCAAGTCAGGTATGTCAGCTGCATCTGCACATTTAGCCAGTAATATGGCAGCAGAAGCTTGATTTAACACCTCATCGGATAGGGGAGTAGTTACTTTGATTCCTTCAGGTGTGTACTGAATGCAGGCTTGTATTTGTGACAACACATCAGCCCCTAGAAGATTTTCAGGAGTGGATGAGGACACTAAAAGACTAGTAATGATCTCTGTTTGATTTCCTAATTTTAGTTTAACAGGCTTTGTTTCTTGTAGTGGGCATGGAACTCCTCCTAGTCCAATACCATTAATAATTTTTCCTGACAATATACTAGAAGGTATTTTTTCTGCTTTCAGAACACTTCTGGCCGCCCCAGTGTCAACCAAACAGTCTAGGTTTATATTTTGAAAATTAGAAAAAGTAAGGGGTATAAAAGCATCTTGAATGTTACCATTATTTTTGAGAGCACACATCACATTCTCAAAGCCTTCATTAGACACTGGTTGGCCTTCTTGTCAATAACTACCCAAGTTAGAAGACTCCCTCTGTTCTAGTTCTGGATCAGTTTGATGTTTAGCTTCATCATTCCTGCAATTTTTAGCATAATGCCCCCTTTTCCTACATCTGTAACAGGTTACATTGGAGGGATCATGTTTTCCTGACTTAAAATGTTTTCCCTTATTTTTCTGACCTCTATTTTCACGTAAAAATTTACCATTAGGACCTACATACATTACCTTCTGTGGTCTGGTTTTCTCCTTATCCTCTATATCTCTTTCTATGTTCCTAGCTAAATCCATTATAGCAAAGGACCCCATTGTCCTCCATTCTGGTCTTACCATCTTTATTCTGTTACTCACCTTTATGTTAAATCCACTCATCAAAGCACTTCTAAGGATTCCATCAATCACTTCCTCATTTGCATTCTGACAACATGCGGCAACATGCTCACTCATTCTTTGAAAGAACATGTCACAAGTTTCATTTGCACCCTGGGTTGTCTGTAATAGACCAGCCCAGTCTCCCCCTTTGTATTGTTTTTCTACCTGAGTACAGAAGGTGTTAATCCATGTCTCACCCTCTTTCACATCCGTATCTGGTGTAGGCTCTTTAAGACTGCCACTGCTATTAATAATTTGATTAGTGATTTGGGCACCCAGGCATGCACTACAAATTCTGTACATATCATATGCTGAACACTGATAAGCAATTTGTAATGTTTTCATCTTTTTTGTGAAAGCGTGTGGATTCCTTTTAGGGTCAGGCATGGTTTCTATAATTATCTGTAGATCAGAGTTAGTAAAGGGGACATGCCAGGTGACAAAAGTCCTTGCCCCATCAGTTGCTGTTATTGTTTGGGTTCTCACAGGCCCCCAAAAATTTGATTGATTGGGTGAAATAGGGGACATGGGAGGCTGTTGTGTTATTACAGGCCTTCCAGAGGGGGAGGAAGTTAGAATGGCAGAGAAACCCTCTGGTAATGGCATAGTAGCATCTGCACCTATTGTTGTTTCAGCCTGGGGGGGTGGGGGTGCAAATGAATTATGCCTATTGGAACTGTTTGTTTCCTTTTGATCACCATACGTAGGTGGGGGTGATAATGTAGGGTATAATCTGCTTACAGTCATCTCAGCAATATTGTTATCAGGTTCTTCACAACTGTATTCATATAACTTTCTCACAGGACAATAAGTTTCCCTGAATCTCTTCTTCATCATGTTTTCACACTGTTCACTTGCATTTATCCATTTATCTAGTGCCTGCCTGTCTTTTCTTGTTTTGAAAGTACTTGGATAGTACTTTTTACATTCTTCCCAGAACTTGGGGTCAAGCTTCCCTTCTAGAGGTACAAACCCTTGTGTGCCTTGGTTCCATTTCTTCAGGGAACGGACCGTTCCTGCTCCAAAGTTATATATCATAAAATCTTTGGCGGTCCAGGAAGGTTTAGCAGTGGGATCACACAGATCCTCATTTGAGGTGTACGCGGTGGTACAATTCCCCATCTCACACGGTGATGAGACTTCCTGAAGAATTAGCCTATTACCAGGTCTCCAAGTCACACAGACACAAAAGTACCTAGGTAATAGCAGGAACTTCTATATCTGGCCCCAATCCTTGCCCAGGATCTATACCAGACTATAAAGCATAAATCAGCCACACAGATTGACAGGCCCACAGATTAATCAGGGTGTTATACAGATTAAAATAGTTCAAGAATGTAAAAAGCACTCCTTTTTCAGAGATCAACCACTCATATGCAGGACACACAACATAACATATTCCAATAAATGGTGCAGTATAATAGGACAAATTTTAGAACCTGTGAGAGAGAGAGAGTATATAACCTGATAGTAATTCTTCCCTAAAAAGTCTTCCACTTCAGTTTATAGGCACTGTTGTGAAATAGAAGAAGACAGTTCTCCTGCTTATTGTGTGATTTTATGAAGAATCACGCAGAAGAGAACGGGAAGACAGTTTTTTCAATCATGCTAGTACTAATGTTTCAAGCAGTGCTGTTTTTTAAGCAGCCCATCACCCTTGGCAATAAACCAGGGCCCCACCACATATAGTACTTTATCAATCACACGTTATGAATGATCTTGAGTCCGAAGACCCGATTCCTGACCTGGTCGGTCTCCCGATCGCAGGAACTGCAGAAATCCTACCTAACCACACATTGCTCCTGAAATAGGGCAAATCATTCAGCAGAACACACTCATGCAAAGGACAGTATAAAAATAAGAACACAGTATGGAAAAGAAGAGAAAAAAAAAAAAATAATAAACAATTCAACAGCCAAGGTTCTTGGGAAGGGTATTGTTCCTACAACATCGACTTACAGAAAAGCACAGCACAAGGAGAAATCACAGTAAGCTAAAGTGAGCTTACCTTTGCCGGCAGAAGTGAATTTCCAAGTTGTGCTGTCCTGTTCCGTGTCTTTAGCGATGTCTGAAGAACGTCCCTTTCCGGCTCAAGAAGGACCAATTGATAGGGAAACCCCAAAACTCAAGGGGTTTCAGTAACGTTGACTGCTGAGGCCGAATTTAAAAGAGAAAAAAAATTTATTTTACAAGCATGCAGGGAGAGCAACAAGCAATACAGAGTATTGTTTCAAAAATGGCTGCTCTACTAACTAAGGGTTGTCTAGTACAATTTATACAGTCTAACGTGGGTGGAACCTAGCTAACTAATTTCTTTTGAAGTCCCATGTGGTGACATTTTGGAGTCTTTTGGAGTCTTTTGGTATGCGGACGGCTATTCACATAGATGTGTGACTTCCAGTTTGGTACTTGAACAAATCTTCAAAGACTTGAGATGGCAATCTTGCAAATGAAGGGCTTGGCAACTGGTGTGAAACTAGTTGTCTCAAAAACAAGAAATACAGGATGTTAGATAATCAGCTTTATTACAAATATTTTGTAGAAAATATTTTATTTCTGTTTATAACTAAAATGGCTGTTCCCTTTTCCCCATCACTTGCTTGAGCAAAGGGCTTTCTTTCACACACAAAGACGAGTTGAACCTGATTCTGGTGATAAAACGAGCTAAAAAACACTCAGCAAAAGGATGGCCCTTGCGCCAAGGGAGTCTTGTCTCTTGGCCATGGAAGCCTGGCTGTGCTTTCTTTAATGGACGGCTTTTGTCCAATACTGCCTGCGTAACTTTGGGCATGCCAAGCCACGGCCTTATGCTTTGCGGTAGTCCTTAAGTATCAAGGTATCGGCTGAAGCCACAGCTAGCCAAAAGTGTCAACGCCTTGGAGCATGTTATGAGGATGACTCTGGCTTCCCATGTTGACTAGAGACACGAGAGGTTGGCAATGCTCACTGCGCTCGGTTCCAAGCCTCCACAACAAAATCAAAAGCAAGGCGCTTCCGGGAAGCGTGGCTTTCTTTGGAGGATGCAGGCATTGATCCCGCTACCTCTCGCATGCTAAGCGTGCGCTCTACCACTTGAGCTAATCCCCCTTTGCTGGAGGCTCTTATTTGTGTTATGGCTGATCCCTGCTCTCTCATGTGCTATGGGCAATAAATGCAGGTTTCAAAAACTAGAGACAGGAGGGGTTGGCAATGCTCAATGCTCACTGCGCTCGGTTCCGAGCCTCCACAACAAAATCAAAAGCAAGGCGCTTGCGGGAAGCGTGGCTTTCTTTGGAGGATGCAGGCATTGATCCCGCTACCTCTCGAATGCAAATCGAGCGCTCTACCATTTGAGCTAATCCCCCTTTGCTGGAGGCTCTTATTTGTGTTATGGCTGATCCCTGCTCTCTCATGTGCTATGCGCAATAAATGCAGGTTTCAAAAACAGTCACACCGACTGACCAATAAACCCCTAGTGCTTTGACGCATTCCACCAGACTTGAAATGTGGGCAGTGAGCTACCCGAGGGGCTCTAAACACAAAGAGGACGTAATTGCATTGGCCGGGAATCGAACCCGGGCCTCCCGCGTGGCAGGCGAGAATTCTACCACTGAACCACCAATGCTCCACACGCACGCAACTGCTGTCAACCTCGCTCAGCCGGGTCTAGGAGAGTCCAGCTTTCGTCCACCGTTACCATCTCTGTGAAGGCATTCGCATGTGGGTCAAGTTCACCCAAAGATGCTCCTCCTCTCGAAAGCCAATTAAATCCTGGTTTTATGGAAATCTTTCCAACAGCAGGAGCAGAGTGGCGCAGCGGAAGCGTGCTGGGCCCATAACCCAGAGGTCGATGGATCGAAACCATCCTCTGCTAAGTTGTATTTTCTTATGCCAATCGATATTTGCTTGCTTGAGCAAAGGGCTTTCTTTCACACACAAAGACGAGTTGAACCTGATTCTGGTGATAAAACGAGCTAAAAAACACTCAGCAAAAGGATGGCCCTTGCGCCAAGGGAGTCTTGTCTCTTGGCCATGGAAGCCTGGCTGTGCTTTCTTTAATGGACGGCTTTTGTCCAATACTGCCTGCGTAACTTTGGGCATGCCAAGCCACGGCCTTATGCTTTGCGGTAGTCCTTAAGTATCAAGGTATCGGCTGAAGCCACAGCTAGCCAAAAGTGTCAACGCCTTGGAGCATGTTATGAGGATGACTCTGGCTTCCCATGTTGACTAGAGACACGAGGGGTTGGCAATGCTCACTGCGCTCGGTTCCAAGCCTCCACAACAAAATCAAAAGCAAGGCGCTTCCGGGAAGCGTGGCTTTCTTTGGAGGATGCGGGCATTGATCCCGCTACCTCTCGCATGCTAAGCGAGCGCTCTACCACTTGAGCTAATCCCCCTTTGCTGGAGGCTCTTATTTGTGTTATGGCTGATCCCTGCTCTCTCATGTGCTATGGGCAATAAATGCAGGTTTCAAAAACTAGAGACAGGAGGGGTTGGCAATGCTCAATGCTCACTGCGCTCGGTTCCGAGCCTCCACAACAAAATCAAAAGCAAGGCGCTTGCGGGAAGCGTGGCTTTCTTTGGAGGATGCGGGCATTGATCCCACTACCTCTCGAATGCAAATCGAGCGCTCTACCATTTGAGCTAATCCCCCTTTGCTGGAGGCTCTTATTTGTGTTATGGCTGATCCCTGCTCTCTCATGTGCTATGCGCAATAAATGCAGGTTTCAAAAACAGTCACACCGACTGACCAATAAACCCCTAGTGCTTTGACGCATTCCACCAGACTTGAAATGTGGGCAGTGAGCTACCCGAGGGGCTTTAAACACAAAGAGGACGTAATTGCATTGGCCGGGAATCGAACCCGGGCCTCCCGGGTGGCAGGCGAGATTTCTACCACTGAACCATCAATGCTCCACACGCACGCAACTGCTGTCAACCTCGCTCAGCCGGGCCTAGGAGAGTCCAGCTTTCGTCCACCGTTACCATCTCTGTGAAGGCATTCGCATGTGGGTCAAGTTCACCCAAAGATGCTCCTCCTCTCGAAAGCCAATTAAATCCTGGTTTTATGGAAAACTTTCCAACAGCAGGAGCAGAGTGGCGCAGCGGAAGCGTGCTGGGCCCATAACCCAGAGGTCGATGGATCGAAACCATCCTCTGCTAAGTTGTATTTTCTTATGCCAATCGATATTTGCTTGCTTGAGCAAAGGGCTTTCTTTCACACACAAAGACGAGTTGAACCTGATTCTGGTGATAAAACGAGCTAAAAAACACTCAGCAAAAGGATGGCCCTTGCGCCAAGGGAGTCTTGTCTCTTGGCCATGGAAGCCTGGCTGTGCTTTCTTTAATGGACGGCTTTTGTCCAATACTGCCTGCGTAACTTTGGGCATGCCAAGCCACGGCCTTATGCTTTGCGGTAGTCCTTAAGTATCAAGGTATCGGCTGAAGCCACAGCTAGCCAAAAGTGTCAACGCCTTGGAGCATGTTATGAGGATGACTCTGGCTTCCCATGTTGACTAGAGACACGAGGGGTTGGCAATGCTCACTGCGCTCGGTTCCAAGCCTCCACAACAAAATCAAAAGCAAGGCGCTTCCGGGAAGCGTGGCTTTCTTTGGAGGATGCGGGCATTGATCCCGCTACCTCTCGCATGCTAAGCGAGCGCTCTACCACTTGAGCTAATCCCCCTTTGCTGGAGGCTCTTATTTGTGTTATGGCTGATCCCTGCTCTCTCATGTGCTATGCGCAATAAATGCAGGTTTCAAAAACAGTCACACCGACTGACCAATAAACCCCTAGTGCTTTGACGCATTCCACCAGACTTGAAATGTGGGCAGTGAGCTACCCGAGGGGCTCTAAACACAAAGAGGACGTAATTGCATTGGCCGGGAATCGAACCCGGGCCTCCCGCGTGGCAGGCGAGAATTCTACCACTGAACCACCAATGCTCCACACGCACGCAACTGCTGTCAACCTTGCTCAGCCGGGCCTAGGAGAGTCCAGCTTTCGTCCACCGTTACCATCTCTGTGAAGGCATTCGCATGTGGGTCAAGTTCACCCAAAGATGCTCCTCCTCTCGAAAGCCAATTAAATCCTGGTTTTATGGAAAACTTTCAAACAGCAGGAGCAGAGTGGCGCAGCGGAAGCGTGCTGGGCCCATAACCCAGAGGTCGATGGATCGAAACCATCCTCTGCTAAGTTGTATTTTCTTATGCCAATCGATATTTGCTTGTGATAGGGAAACCCCAAAACTCAAGGGGTTTCAGTAACGTTGACTGCTGAGGCCGAATTTAAAAGAGAAAAAAAATTTATTTTACAAGCATGCAGGGAGAGCAACAAGCAATACAGAGTATTGTTTCAAAAATGGCTGCTCTACTAACTAAGGGTTGTCTAGTACAATTTATACAGTCTAACGTGGGTGGAACCTAGCTAACTAATTTCTTTTGAAGTCCCATGTGGTGACATTTTGGAGTCTTTTGGAGTCTTTTGGTATGCGGACGGCTATTCACATAGATGTGTGACTTCCAGTTTGGTACTTGAACAAATCTTCAAAGACTTGAGATGGCAATCTTGCAAATGAAGGGCTTGGCAACTGGTGTGAAACTAGTTGTCTCAAAAACAAGAAATACAGGATGTTAGATAATCAGCTTCATTACAAATATTTTGTAGAAAATATTTTATTTCTGTTTATAACTAAAATGGCTGTTCCCTTTTCCCCATCAATCTGCCTCCTGATGGCAATATATTGCCACAAAATCTGTCCCTTCCTAAAATAGAGTTGTGGAAACATATCACTGCTATATCAAGCAATCCACACACTAGCTGTAGTGAACAGTTGGGTGGGTCACCATTCACAGTGTAGCGGTTTCCCCTCTGCTGTCCCTGTGTGGTGATCTCACATCACAGTTACCTTTGGTAACTGCTAAAGCCATGTATGGCTTACCCAGATGTGGACCCTGGAGGTGTTGATATGAGGAAGAAGGAACAAACCTTGGATTAGAAGCTGGTTTAGTAGCACATCTAAATAATTTAGTAATACACATTTTGAGACAATAATAAAAAACATATATTGCCAAGAGGAAACCCATGACATAGAGGAGGACAGTTCCAATAGAATACAGAATATCAGAAAACAATTTTCCCAAATTACCAAAAAGGTTATTAAACCAGCCCTTGATGCTATCAGAAATACCATCAAGCATGGACTTAGGCCTTCTTCTTAAGGCTGCCACAGCTTCTTTTACCTTGTTGAGGTGGTCAGTTATATTAATACTATAGTCAGGTATATATGTACAACAGGTGTCATTAATTAATGCACATACTCCCCCCTGTTCGGCTAACAAGTAATCAAGGGCCATTCTATTTTGTAGAGCCACTATCCGAAGCTGTTTTTGTTCTTCATTTAAGAGGCTAAGTGTTTCTGTGGTTTCGTTCACAATTTTTTCCATTATTCGTGCCAGTCTCCTAATCATTTGTATAGATTTGGCTTGACCATACATGGGAAGCATTGTGGCAGCTAATCTATCCCCCTCACTAATATCAAAATGGTCTGGTACATATCCGTCTTCCCAGACTCCATCAGTCCCTTTAAGGAGATGATTGCTGACAGTTACTTCTCTACGTTTTCTAGAGTACCTTTGGGAGCTTCCTGTTGGGAGGTGCTTAAAATAGGTTACTTGTGGAAGAACATATCCTAAATAACAGGTGCCTTGAAAGTATTTGGGGATAAATCGGTAAGCATTACTTCCACATATAAAGAACAAGTTTAAGGGGAGTATTGTGCACTCATAATATTTCAGCATTAAATAGGCCTGAAACACAATATCTTTCTGAGTCTGGTTATTACTAATGTTCAGACACTGAAAACGATCATATACGTTTACTTTGACATTACCATTTTCCATCCACGCCTCGACGGGCTCATTCATACAAGTCCAATTAACAGTGTAATATATTTCTTCTTGATTGATTTTCACACACTGACGGTTAGATGATGCATTAGTACAATTCTTCAATTCATATTGACATTTGCTATGCCCTAGTTGATACACAGTAGTATTTTTATCAGGAATTATAATAGTTTTGTTTTTTCCTCTAATTGTGATGATAGTATTACTCCCCGGCAAAAATTTGCTCTCGTCTATTTTCCTATAGCAGTATTTCCCTTTACCTGGATATTGGAGTGTTAATCTATACTGTTCAATAGAAAAATTGGCTTTGCATACATCTCTAATACTAATGTTAAACTCATTTGTCTCATTATCCCAATAAAATGGAGTTGTAGTCAGCGGATAGCCTTGCTTACCATGCTCTATGTGTGCCCCACAAATCCAACAGTTGGTCTTGTTCAACATAAAGGCAGTTACATTAAGTAAGGTAAAATAATGATTTTGATCAACATGCAAAGCAAAGATTAATGGTGTAACAAAGCATAAGAGTAATACCACCTTCATTCTGCAGGCTCTATGACCTTTTTGCAATGGCTAGCATGTATCCAGGAGTCTTTGGATTGGAGTTTCACTGCTGTATGTGTCACTAGTTGCACCTGAAAAGGCCCCTCGTATCTGGGTTCAAGTCCTTTTCGCACGTGTTTCTTTACCACCACCCAATCTCCTGGGTTTATAGTATGAGCTCCTGGATCTGAGTTTGGATCTGGAATTGAAGAAAACACTCTTTCATGAGTCTTAATCAATTGCTTGTTCAGTGCTGCCACATATCCAGTAAGATCTGCAAACTGAGCCTGCATCTGCTGAGGAAAATATAATCCTGTTTTTGGAACAGAGCCAAACAATATTTCATATGGACTTAAGTTAGTTTTCCTCTGAGGTGTTGTTCTTACTGAGTATAATACAATAGGCAAGCATTCTGTCCAAGGTTTACCTGATTCTTCACAAATTTTGGCAAGTCTGTTTTTTATGATGCCATTCAGTCTTTCAACCTTTCCACTGCTTTCTGGGTGGTAAGGTGTATGAAAAGCCTGTTCTATTCCTAGATAGGACAAAATAGTCTGCATGATTTCACCTGTAAAATGTGTACCTTGGTCACTTTCTACAGTTTCTGGGACCCCATACCTGCAGATTATTTCAGATAAAAGTTTCTTGGCTGTAGCTTTTGCTGTAGCTTTTGCCACTGGCCAGGCTTCAGGCCAACCTGAAAACATGTCAACACAAACGAGAGCAAACTCATATATTCCTGTTTTTGGCAACTGAATATAATCTATTTGCAACCTTTGGAATGGGTATTCAGTTTTTGGAAGTGATTTTACAGGTGTTTTAACTAAGGTGCCTGGATTATGCTTAGCACACGTCATACATTGCTGAGTGTGTTTGGTGATTGCTGTTGTTATACCTGGAGCTATCCAATTTTTTTGTATAACATCTTGCATACTCCCCTTGGAAAGATGAGCTTGGGAATGTAGTGTAGACACTAACATAGGAAACAGGACGTGGGGAAGACATAATTTCCCTAACTCATCTTTCCACAAATCGTCGTATAGAGTGGCACCACATCGGCTCCAGGCATTCTTCTCTTGGAAGGATGCCTGGGCCTGCAATTTTGTCAAGACATCTAGAGAAATAGGTGTCTTTGGGAAGCATACTGTGTGCAAGGAAATGTTTGTGACATCTAACAGAGCAGCTTGTTTTGCTGCTTTGTCAGCACAAGCATTTCCTTTTGCTTCCTCTAAGGTATCTTTGGTATGTGCTTGAATTTTTATAATGCCCACATGTTTTGGTAGCAAAAGGGCTGCCAATAAGCTTTGGACACGTTGTGAATGTTTTATGGGCTTACCTGCGGAGGTAAGGAAATTTCTTGATTTCCAAATTGGACCATAATCATGTGCGACCCCAAATGCATACCTTGAGTCTGTATAGATGTTGGCTGTTTGGTCAGCAGCATATTCACAGGCTTTTGTGAGGGCACAGAGCTCAGCCTCCTGAGCCGACATGGTCGGTGGTAAAGCTTCCTGAAAAATAACCTCAGACAAAGATACTACTGCATATCCCGTATGTGGCTTACCATCCTCAGTGTGAAACCTTGAACCATCAACAAACAGTATAAGATCAGGGTTTTGCAAAGGCACATCAGTGACATGTGAGAGACCAGTAGTTTCTGATGAAACCAGTTCCATGCAATTATGGTCTGATTCAGATGTAGTTTGTTGAGGAAGTAGGGTGGCTGGGTTTAAGACTTTGCACCTTTGAATTGTGAGATTAGGTGGGGTCAGTAATGCCACCTCATATTTAGTAAGTCTGGCAGAAGACAAATGTTTAGTCTGGACCCTGTTGAGAATTTCTTTAACCGAGTGTGGAACCATCAAAATTAGGCTATGTCCTAGCACAATGTCTGCAACCTTGTCCATCAGTAAGGCAGCAGCTGCAACCGATCTGACACAGCTTGGGGAGCCTTTGATAACAGGGTCTAATATACAAGAGACATAGGCCACAGGCCTTTGCTTACCCCCGTGCTTCTGAGTGAGAACCCCTGATGCCTGGCCATTTAGTTCATGGCAATAGAGGAAAAAAAACTTTTTGGTAATCAGGTAGTGCCAGTGCAGGTGCAGTGGAAACTGCCAATTGTAGCTGTTGCATGGCTTCCTGATGAGTTTTTTCAAAGGTAAACCTCTCACCTGCTGTAAGTGCATACAGTGGAGCCATTAACTGTGACGCATTGGGAATCCAGTCTCTGCAATATCCCACTAGTCCCAGAAAGGCTCTCAACTGTCTGTTATTCCTCGGCAGGGGGTAGTCTCTAATCAGCTGTGCACGCTGGGCTGTCAGGTGCTTGCTGCCTGCAGAAATACAATGACCAAGAAAAATAACTTTGTCTTGACAAAACTGAAGTTTCTGCTTAGAGGCCTTGTTCCCTGTCTGTGCCAGAAACACCAGTAGGCTAATGGTTTCTTCTTTGCAAGTGGACTGAACCCTACAACACAGAAGAAGGTCATCAACATACTGAAGTAGGACTGTGTCACTGTGCTTTGGTTTCCACTGAGATAGGATTTGGGATAATGCAGCATTATATTCTGAGGGGGAGCTTACCATACCCTGGGGGAGCCTCTTCCATGTATACTGTTGCCCAGCCATGGTAAATGCAAAATAATGCTGACACTCTATGCTAATGGGAACAGAAAAATATGCATTAGCCAAATCAATAACAGAAAAACAAGTAGCTGTGGGAGGAATTTGAGTCAGCAGAGTGTGCGGATTTGGAACAATAGGAGTATCTTCTTCTATTAACTTATTTACCTCCCGTAAATCATGTACCAACCGGTATACAGGTGGTTGTCCTGGTTCACCCTTCTTTTTAACTGGAAATAGAGGAGTATTTGCAGGGGAAGTACATTTGGCAACTACATCCTTTAACAGATATTTTTCAAGTTGTAATTGTATCCCTTCAATCTGTTGTGGATTCAGTGGATACTGGGGCTTACGTGGGAGGTGGGCTCCTTCCTTTAGTTTGACATGTACAGGTGTCACATTCAATAATCCAACATCGTACTGGTCAATTGCCCACAGAGTTTCAGGTACTTGACTCAAGTCAGGTATGTCAGCTGCATCTGCACATTTAGCCAGTAATATGGCAGCAGAAGCTTGATTTAACACCTCATCGGATAGGGGAGTAGTTACTTTGATTCCTTCAGGTGTGTACTGAATGCAGGCTTGTATTTGTGACAACACATCAGCCCCTAGAAGATTTTCAGGAGTGGATGAGGACACTAAAAGACTAGTAATGATCTCTGTTTGATTTCCTAATTTTAGTTTAACAGGCTTTGTTTCTTGTAGTGGGCATGGAACTCCTCCTAGTCCAATACCATTAATAATTTTTCCTGACAATATACTAGAAGGTATTTTTTCTGCTTTCAGAACACTTCTGGCCGCCCCAGTGTCAACCAAACAGTCTAGGTTTATATTTTGAAAATTAGAAAAAGTAAGGGGTATAAAAGCATCTTGAATGTTACCATTATTTTTGAGAGCACACATCACATTCTCAAAGCCTTCATTAGACACTGGTTGGCCTTCTTGTCAATAACTACCCAAGTTAGAAGACTCCCTCTGTTCTAGTTCTGGATCAGTTTGATGTTTAGCTTCATCATTCCTGCAATTTTTAGCATAATGCCCCCTTTTCCTACATCTGTAACAGGTTACATTGGAGGGATCATGTTTTCCTGACTTAAAATGTTTTCCCTTATTTTTCTGACCTCTATTTTCACGTAAAAATTTACCATTAGGACCTACATACATTACCTTCTGTGGTCTGGTTTTCTCCTTATCCTCTATATCTCTTTCTATGTTCCTAGCTAAATCCATTATAGCAAAGGACCCCATTGTCCTCCATTCTGGTCTTACCATCTTTATTCTGTTACTCACCTTTATGTTAAATCCACTCATCAAAGCACTTCTAAGGATTCCATCAATCACTTCCTCATTTGCATTCTGACAACATGCGGCAACATGCTCACTCATTCTTTGAAAGAACATGTCACAAGTTTCATTTGCACCCTGGGTTGTCTGTAATAGACCAGCCCAGTCTCCCCCTTTGTATTGTTTTTCTACCTGAGTACAGAAGGTGTTAATCCATGTCTCACCCTCTTTCACATCCGTATCTGGTGTAGGCTCTTTAAGACTGCCACTGCTATTAATAATTTGATTAGTGATTTGGGCACCCAGGCATGCACTACAAATTCTGTACATATCATATGCTGAACACTGATAAGCAATTTGTAATGTTTTCATCTTTTTTGTGAAAGCGTGTGGATTCCTTTTAGGGTCAGGCATGGTTTCTATAATTATCTGTAGATCAGAGTTAGTAAAGGGGACATGCCAGGTGACAAAAGTCCTTGCCCCATCAGTTGCTGTTATTGTTTGGGTTCTCACAGGCCCCCAAAAATTTGATTGATTGGGTGAAATAGGGGACATGGGAGGCTGTTGTGTTATTACAGGCCTTCCAGAGGGGGAGGAAGTTAGAATGGCAGAGAAACCCTCTGGTAATGGCATAGTAGCATCTGCACCTATTGTTGTTTCAGCCTGGGGGGGTGGGGGTGCAAATGAATTATGCCTATTGGAACTGTTTGTTTCCTTTTGATCACCATACGTAGGTGGGGGTGATAATGTAGGGTATAATCTGCTTACAGTCATCTCAGCAATATTGTTATCAGGTTCTTCACAACTGTATTCATATAACTTTCTCACAGGACAATAAGTTTCCCTGAATCTCTTCTTCATCATGTTTTCACACTGTTCACTTGCATTTATCCATTTATCTAGTGCCTGCCTGTCTTTTCTTGTTTTGAAAGTACTTGGATAGTACTTTTTACATTCTTCCCAGAACTTGGGGTCAAGCTTCCCTTCTAGAGGTACAAACCCTTGTGTGCCTTGGTTCCATTTCTTCAGGGAACGGACCGTTCCTGCTCCAAAGTTATATATCATAAAATCTTTGGCGGTCCAGGAAGGTTTAGCAGTGGGATCACACAGATCCTCATTTGAGGTGTACGCGGTGGTACAATTCCCCATCTCACACGGTGATGAGACTTCCTGAAGAATTAGCCTATTACCAGGTCTCCAAGTCACACAGACACAAAAGTACCTAGGTAATAGCAGGAACTTCTATATCTGGCCCCAATCCTTGCCCAGGATCTATACCAGACTATAAAGCATAAATCAGCCACACAGATTGACAGGCCCACAGATTAATCAGGGTGTTATACAGATTAAAATAGTTCAAGAATGTAAAAAGCACTCCTTTTTCAGAGATCAACCACTCATATGCAGGACACACAACATAACATATTCCAATAAATGGTGCAGTATAATAGGACAAATTTTAGAACCTGTGAGAGAGAGAGAGTATATAACCTGATAGTAATTCTTCCCTAAAAAGTCTTCCACTTCAGTTTATAGGCACTGTTGTGAAATAGAAGAAGACAGTTCTCCTGCTTATTGTGTGATTTTATGAAGAATCACGCAGAAGAGAACGGGAAGACAGTTTTTTCAATCATGCTAGTACTAATGTTTCAAGCAGTGCTGTTTTTTAAGCAGCCCATCACCCTTGGCAATAAACCAGGGCCCCACCACATATAGTACTTTATCAATCACACGTTATGAATGATCTTGAGTCCGAAGACCCGATTCCTGACCTGGTCGGTCTCCCGATCGCAGGAACTGCAGAAATCCTACCTAACCACACATTGCTCCTGAAATAGGGCAAATCATTCAGCAGAACACACTCATGCAAAGGACAGTATAAAAATAAGAACACAGTATGGAAAAGAAGAGAAAAAAAAAAAAATAATAAACAATTCAACAGCCAAGGTTCTTGGGAAGGGTATTGTTCCTACAACATCGACTTACAGAAAAGCACAGCACAAGGAGAAATCACAGTAAGCTAAAGTGAGCTTACCTTTGCCGGCAGAAGTGAATTTCCAAGTTGTGCTGTCCTGTTCCGTGTCTTTAGCGATGTCTGAAGAACGTCCCTTTCCGGCTCAAGAAGGACCAATTGATAGGGAAACCCCAAAACTCAAGGGGTTTCAGTAACGTTGACTGCTGAGGCCGAATTTAAAAGAGAAAAAAAATTTATTTTACAAGCATGCAGGGAGAGCAACAAGCAATACAGAGTATTGTTTCAAAAATGGCTGCTCTACTAACTAAGGGTTGTCTAGTACAATTTATACAGTCTAACGTGGGTGGAACCTAGCTAACTAATTTCTTTTGAAGTCCCATGTGGTGACATTTTGGAGTCTTTTGGAGTCTTTTGGTATGCGGACGGCTATTCACATAGATGTGTGACTTCCAGTTTGGTACTTGAACAAATCTTCAAAGACTTGAGATGGCAATCTTGCAAATGAAGGGCTTGGCAACTGGTGTGAAACTAGTTGTCTCAAAAACAAGAAATACAGGATGTTAGATAATCAGCTTTATTACAAATATTTTGTAGAAAATATTTTATTTCTGTTTATAACTAAAATGGCTGTTCCCTTTTCCCCATCACTTGCTTGAGCAAAGGGCTTTCTTTCACACACAAAGACGAGTTGAACCTGATTCTGGTGATAAAACGAGCTAAAAAACACTCAGCAAAAGGATGGCCCTTGCGCCAAGGGAGTCTTGTCTCTTGGCCATGGAAGCCTGGCTGTGCTTTCTTTAATGGACGGCTTTTGTCCAATACTGCCTGCGTAACTTTGGGCATGCCAAGCCACGGCCTTATGCTTTGCGGTAGTCCTTAAGTATCAAGGTATCGGCTGAAGCCACAGCTAGCCAAAAGTGTCAACGCCTTGGAGCATGTTATGAGGATGACTCTGGCTTCCCATGTTGACTAGAGACACGAGAGGTTGGCAATGCTCACTGCGCTCGGTTCCAAGCCTCCACAACAAAATCAAAAGCAAGGCGCTTCCGGGAAGCGTGGCTTTCTTTGGAGGATGCAGGCATTGATCCCGCTACCTCTCGCATGCTAAGCGTGCGCTCTACCACTTGAGCTAATCCCCCTTTGCTGGAGGCTCTTATTTGTGTTATGGCTGATCCCTGCTCTCTCATGTGCTATGGGCAATAAATGCAGGTTTCAAAAACTAGAGACAGGAGGGGTTGGCAATGCTCAATGCTCACTGCGCTCGGTTCCGAGCCTCCACAACAAAATCAAAAGCAAGGCGCTTGCGGGAAGCGTGGCTTTCTTTGGAGGATGCAGGCATTGATCCCGCTACCTCTCGAATGCAAATCGAGCGCTCTACCATTTGAGCTAATCCCCCTTTGCTGGAGGCTCTTATTTGTGTTATGGCTGATCCCTGCTCTCTCATGTGCTATGCGCAATAAATGCAGGTTTCAAAAACAGTCACACCGACTGACCAATAAACCCCTAGTGCTTTGACGCATTCCACCAGACTTGAAATGTGGGCAGTGAGCTACCCGAGGGGCTCTAAACACAAAGAGGACGTAATTGCATTGGCCGGGAATCGAACCCGGGCCTCCCGCGTGGCAGGCGAGAATTCTACCACTGAACCACCAATGCTCCACACGCACGCAACTGCTGTCAACCTCGCTCAGCCGGGTCTAGGAGAGTCCAGCTTTCGTCCACCGTTACCATCTCTGTGAAGGCATTCGCATGTGGGTCAAGTTCACCCAAAGATGCTCCTCCTCTCGAAAGCCAATTAAATCCTGGTTTTATGGAAAACTTTCCAACAGCAGGAGCAGAGTGGCGCAGCGGAAGCGTGCTGGGCCCATAACCCAGAGGTCGATGGATCGAAACCATCCTCTGCTAAGTTGTATTTTCTTATGCCAATCGATATTTGCTTGCTTGAGCAAAGGGCTTTCTTTCACACACAAAGACGAGTTGAACCTGATTCTGGTGATAAAACGAGCTAAAAAACACTCAGCAAAAGGATGGCCCTTGCGCCAAGGGAGTCTTGTCTCTTGGCCATGGAAGCCTGGCTGTGCTTTCTTTAATGGACGGCTTTTGTCCAATACTGCCTGCGTAACTTTGGGCATGCCAAGCCACGGCCTTATGCTTTGCGGTAGTCCTTAAGTATCAAGGTATCGGCTGAAGCCACAGCTAGCCAAAAGTGTCAACGCCTTGGAGCATGTTATGAGGATGACTCTGGCTTCCCATGTTGACTAGAGACACGAGAGGTTGGCAATGCTCACTGCGCTCGGTTCCAAGCCTCCACAACAAAATCAAAAGCAAGGCGCTTCCGGGAAGCGTGGCTTTCTTTGGAGGATGCGGGCATTGATCCCGCTACCTCTCGCATGCTAAGCGTGCGCTCTACCACTTGAGCTAATCCCCCTTTGCTGGAGGCTCTTATTTGTGTTATGGCTGATCCCTGCTCTCTCATGTGCTATGGGCAATAAATGCAGGTTTCAAAAACTAGAGACAGGAGGGGTTGGCAATGCTCAATGCTCACTGCGCTCGGTTCTGAGCCTCCACAACAAAATCAAAAGCAAGGCGCTTGCGGGAAGCGTGGCTTTCTTTGGAGGATGCAGGCATTGATCCCGCTACCTCTCGAATGCAAGCGCTCTACCATTTGAGCTAATCCCCCTTTGCTGGAGGCTCTTATTTGTGTTATGGCTGATCCCTGCTCTCTCATGTGCTATGCGCAATAAATGCAGGTTTCAAAAACAGTCACACCGACTGACCAATAAACCCCTAGTGCTTTGACGCATTCCACCAGACTTGAAATGTGGGCAGTGAGCTACCCGAGGGGCTCTAAACACAAAGAGGACGTAATTGCATTGGCCGGGAATCGAACCCGGGCCTCCCGCGTGGCAGGCGAGAATTCTACCACTGAACCACCAATGCTCCACACGCACGCAACTGCTGTCAACCTCGCTCAGCCAGGCCTAGGAGAGTCCAGCTTTCGTCCACCGTTACCATCTCTGTGAAGGCATTCGCATGTGGGTCAAGTTCACCCAAAGATGCTCCTCCTCTCGAAAGCCAATTAAATCCTGGTTTTATGGAAAACTTTCCAACAGCAGGAGCAGAGTGGCGCAGCGGAAGCGTGCTGGGCCCATAACCAAGAGGTCGATTGATCGAAACCATCCTCTGCTAAGTTGTATTTTCTTATGCCAATCGATATTTGCTTGCTTGAGCAAAGGGCTTTCTTTCACACACAAAGACGAGTTGAACCTGATTCTGGTGATAAAACGAGCTAAAAAACACTCAGCAAAAGGATGGCCCTTGCGCCAAGGGAGTCTTGTCTCTTGGCCATGGAAGCCTGGCTGTGCTTTCTTTAATGGACGGCTTTTGTCCAATACTGCCTGCGTAACTTTGGGCATGCCAAGCCACGGCCTTATGCTTTGCGGTAGTCCTTAAGTATCAAGGTATCGGCTGAAGCCACAGCTAGCCAAAAGTGTCAACGCCTTGGAGCATGTTATGAGGATGACTCTGGCTTCCCATGTTGACTAGAGACACGAGGGGTTGGCAATGCTCACTGCGCTCGGTTCCAAGCCTCCACAACAAAATCAAAAGCAAGGCGCTTCCGGGAAACGTGGCTTTCTTTGGAGGATGCGGGCATTGATCCCGCTACCTCTCGCATGCTAAGCGAGCGCTCTACCACTTGAGCTAATCCCCCTTTGCTGGAGGCTCTTATTTGTGTTATGGCTGATCCCTGCTCTCTCATGTGCTATGGGCAATAAATGCAGGTTTCAAAAACTAGAGACAGGAGGGGTTGGCAATGCTCAATGCTCACTGCGCTCGGTTCCGAGCCTCCACAACAAAATCAAATGCAAGGCGCTTGCGGGAAGCGTGGCTTTCTTTGGAGGATGCAGGCATTGATCCCGCTACCTCTCGAATGCAAGCGCTCTACCATTTGAGCTAATCCCCCTTTGCTGGAGGCTCTTATTTGTGTTATGGCTGATCCCTGCTCTCTCATGTGCTATGCGCAATAAATGCAGGTTTCAAAAACAGTCACACCGACTGACCAATAAACCCCTAGTGCTTTGACGCATTCCACCAGACTTGAAATGTGGGCAGTGAGCTACCCGAGGGGCTCTAAACACAAAGAGGACGTAATTGCATTGGCCGGGAATCGAACCCGGGCCTCCCGCGTGGCAGGCGAGAATTCTACCACTGAACCACCAATGCTCCACACACACGCAACTGCTGTCAACCTCGCTCAGCCAGGCCTAGGAGAGTCCAGCTTTCGTCCACCGTTACCATCTCTGTGAAGGCATTCGCATGTGGGTCAAGTTCACCCAAAGATGCTCCTCCTCTCGAAAGCCAATTAAATCCTGGTTTTATGGAAAACTTTCCAACAGCAGGAGCAGAGTGGCGCAGCGGAAGCGTGCTGGGCCCATAACCAAGAGGTCGATGGATCGAAACCATCCTCTGCTAAGTTGTATTTTCTTATGCCAATCGATATTTGCTTGCTTGAGCAAAGGGCTTTCTTTCACACACAAAGACGAGTTGAACCTGATTCTGGTGATAAAACGAGCTAAAAAACACTCAGCAAAAGGATGGCCCTTGCGCCAAGGGAGTCTTGTCTCTTGGCCATGGAAGCCTGGCTGTGCTTTCTTTAATGGACGGCTTTTGTCCAATACTGCCTGCGTAACTTTGGGCATGCCAAGCCACGGCCTTATGCTTTGCGGTAGTCCTTAAGTATCAAGGTATCGGCTGAAGCCACAGCTAGCCAA